>NC_071255.1:27720189-27975189 GCF_023375685.1 Ictalurus furcatus | reverse complement strand
GATTACAAAACACAGTCTACATTTTGATTAGGTTAGATTTACCTGAAAGCATGTACTGGTAGGCGTTATCAGAAATGGAGAAGATGTGAGGAGGAGCTTCAGTCCTCTTCTTGCCTCTGTAGGCAACAACAACGTCCTGGTTGTACACTGGCAGCCACTTGTAGGGGTTGACAGTTACACAGAAAAGTCCTGAGTAGGTCTGTAGAGGAATGAAAGGATGGAATTAACATGTGGCATCTGTATTTTTATTGTGTAGTTCAGGTGTACAAATCCTTTTCACTCACATAGATCATCCAGGCTGCGTAACGCTCTTTGAGGTTAAACAGCACGGCAGGTTCATGCAGGAAGGTAAACATCGCCATGTCCTCAATTTTATCGAACTTTGGCGGGTTCTGAGGATTAATCTCAGATTCCTTGACAGTCACAGTCTGCAGAGAAAAGTATATTGTACGTACAAAATATACCATACTTTATGGTAGCCAAATAACTTTTTAAATTATTTTAATTCATAACCTTTGAAAGTATTTATAGTGAGCACATTTTGCTTTCAATATTTGAATATTAATTAGATAAGATGTTGTAGTTTTAGTTCTGATTAAATGTATGATAGTTTTTGAATAATAGTCCTTTATAAGCAATGCTATTTTATATAATATGTTGGATTTAATTTGTTGTTGACCATAAATAATAATAAAAAAACAATTAAATAATGACGTTGCTTTTGTCCTCTTTACATTTACAAGTGCGATGTCTATGCCAGTGATTTCAGATATCAGTGGCCCTCTGTCGAATAATTGAACACTCTTACCGTTCCCTTAGAAGTATTACAAGTGACTTTGTCACCATCCCGACTGATGATTGTTGCCTTAATGAACTCCTCCTCTGCATCAGGGACAAAGCATTCCCTCTTCATGTCGAAGGGCCGAGTCTGGGCTTCTAGTCGCTCCATGTCTGACTTTCGCAGAAAAGCAGCTGCAGCCCCAAACTCTGCCATGTGAGCATCCCCCATCTTTCACCTTCTGATTTGTTCAAGAACATTTATTCTTTTGTTAAATCTATTCATCAGATGCATCCAAGGAAAATGATCCATTTTGTATTGCTGTATAATTAAAGCTCAACCTTTAAGCCACTTACTTTTGCTGTTTCCCCTTCTTCAATAGTTGATGTTATACTGAGCTGAAATGACAGAAAATATGGATTAATGTAACATCTGAGTCACCTAGGTCTTACACTGTAATCAGCATCTGTCTAAAAGCTACAGGGCACTTAAAACTTATCTCTAAATCTTTAGCCTGGATTTTTTTTTTTTTAAATAAAGCCCCTCTAAAAATGAATTCCTCTTGGTGCTTCGAGAGTCCTGGGCTTCTCAGATGACTTACCGTTAGATGACACAATTCAGAAAAACCTTCAGTGAGTCGTTCCTCTCTCCCTTTTATAGTACAAAGGCTCCTCTAAATATGGCTGCTGGCACAATATAATGCATTGTACTGTCTCAATATGGTGAGGGACCTGATAGCACGGATGGGGGTTGGTTTATATTTATGTTAATAGTTTGAACATTCATGTATAATTGTACATACAGTACATACTATATGCAAAATAACAATTATACGTAAAGTATACAGTTATATTTATCTGAATTTATCAGATCAGTCCTTCAAGTGTTTTGGAGGTGGCCTTAAATTTGACAACCAGGTGATAAGTACAGTGACTGATTAAAAAAAAAATTCTGCAAAGATGTATACAGTAAAATCCCTAGTGTTGAATTAACACCCAGAGTGTTTATTTGAGTCCACTGGACTTATATAAACACTGTAGGGTGTGAATTCAACACTGTGGGTGTTAAATCAACACTGGTGATTTTGCTGTGTAGTCTGGCTTTGTAGAAAATAATTTCATATTAAACATGTTTTAAGTCTCATTGTGGAACATAAGCACACCTATCGTTTGCTTCTGTGTTATATCTTATGTTTGTTTAAGTAAGTTTCTGTGTCGCTTTAACAGGTGTTTTGTTAGCCTTATTAAAGAGACATCAGAGACAGCTCTATCTCTGCGTAGTAAAGCACACCAAGGTCATCCTCCAGTTGGCATGAATGTTTCACTCAGCCCTATGATGCTGATATGGCATTGTTTACTTTCCCTTACACTTGAGGACAAAGATAACCCAGTGAAATTCTTGCCAAATGACCACATATGACCAAAGCCATTTATGAATTGTGTTTTTGACTGTGTGACCCTTTTCTAAGGTTGTTCACGAGGGCAAACATTGCTGCACACATTAACCAGTTAATGTTGTGTTTAAGTTTAGATAACAATTAACAATTAATTTGAAGTCAATTGTAAGGTCATCTGAGGTCTTTAGAGACACTTTAGAGTTACAGTGATTATTCGAATGAAGTAACAGTTTGTTGTTTATACGCTACAATAGTATTAGGTGTTAACTGTTCATTGTAAAGTTATCTGTAAAGTCTTAACAACCACTTTTGAGTTAGAGTGACTATTTGCATAAATAATGATGTTTTTGTCAGTATGCTTCTGTAGTCTTGCGTATATATTGTTAAAGTTACTATGGAATCTCATCTTTGACCATGTCTCATGTCTTTCAATATCTGAGGTGCAATCGTTTTTTTCCACACCCTTGCGTGTGTCACATATGTTAACACTACAGGGTGATAAATGGTGTCAAGATTTACAGCAAGGCATGCTATGCAATGACAGTTGAGTCAACAACAATAAGTGTTAATGTTGTTTCCACATTCCCTTTCCCTTGTTTAGATAAAGTTGACACAAATAGATTAGACTGTGTAAAGGTTTTTGAAATAAAGGACATTCAGCAAACTCCCTTTGTTGAAGAACATTAAAAAAAAAAAAAGGCTTATGCTGTTTTTATTCTTTGTATCACTGCGTTATCTTTTTAAACGAACGTTTTGATTATTCAGTTCATGGTAGAAATGACTAACAAAATAAGGTTTGTACAACCTAATAATCTGTGGTGATTTTTATAGTGATCAACACTATATTTACATTACATTATGTTTATAATTTAGTTACTAAGAGAAAATTCTGTAAAGACTGTATAGATATTATTGCTCAATGACCAAAGAACAAGTGTCATTGACAGAGTATTGTTTACGCTGTATTGTTTCTCCCCCATTGTCCTTGAGTTCAAAGATAAACCTGTGAAATTCCTACTGAGTGTCATTTGCTGATTGAGAAGGACAGCTAGTGTCCTGTATGCCTGGAGCAGATGCTCCACTTGTGAAGGTCTCCAAGCACATAAATAAAAGTATCTACTTATAGTTTTTGGCAGCCTTGTGTGCTGTATAGGACATTACATGGCCAATTGTGGGAAAACAATGCAGGTCCTAACACAAGTTCAGATGCTTATTCCCATTGTATGGATTAAAAAGATGTGGCTAATGATAATTATTTCAAGTGACTTGATATTTAAATATTGTCTAAATATTTCATTTTGCCCCCAAAAAAGAGGAAATATGTGGGAAATAATGTTAAAGTAAACTTTAATCCACCCCCTCCTCAGATTCTCAGCTGCTCATTGCAGACTCCTCCTCTAATAAACACTATCATATTGGCTTCCTTATCACCTTGAACAACACCAAGGCAACTCAGATGTGCTGTAACCTTCCGAGCATCCAGCAACTCCTTGTTTCTCCTGATATAAATGTGCCTATTTTGCAGGTGTGTCCATTTCCAGGCTAGAAAAGAAGGAAATTTTTTAAGGTGAGACAACCATCAAAAACATTCAAGTGCATGCTATTTTCCCATAAGTAAAACATGGTTGTTGTTCTTTTCTCCCTACTATATAAAGTTTGGGATCTATCAGGATACTGCAACTTCTGAACAGAGAACAAACTAATGAAGAAGATGGCTCCATGTCCTTGACCATCTGTAAAATGTCCACCATACCTTTTATGGCACATACCCACCAACAGACCACACACAGAGGCTGTTTATTTGGGGAGGTAGGTCCTTCTTCTGTCTGTTCATCACATAGATAAATTTGCATAAATAAATGTCTGGGACACTTTAAGAAAGTTTGTTTTTTAACTTTATTAATGTATTATTTAATCATTTGTTCTACATTTACGTAAAATATTATGGTTGCTTCTTATAAATTACTCTGCTGCTTTAAAACATGCATTTCTGAGTTTTCATCCTTAATAAAAAGTGCAAAATATACAAGAAACTATTTCATTATTTTCAAAATTATTGGTATTTAATAAAAATTAAAAAATCACATCAGAAAGCCAGTCATATCATTTGATATACAATGTTATATATTTGATGTTAAATAAAATGTTCTAATATTTGGCTCAGGCTTTACCATTCTAATGCAGCTTAGTAATTAGATCCAATAAGTAATAGTATGTTTTGTATGGAATTTATAAGGCTGTGTTATATAACTTCAACCCTTGCTTTAAAACATTTTTAGTTGGAGCAGTTAGGTAAACTTGAACTATTTTAGTGTTTTTATACAAAGAAATAATTAAATACTATGATTACCACTATTATTATTATTATTATTATTATTATTATTATTATGTTCTTTTGTAAATTAAGTGCAATGTAATTTTGCTACAATTTTAACTTTTTCTTTTAAATGTTTTCTTTTAATTGTAAGCAGGGACCTAAAGGGTTTAACTAATTACACAACGTATTACTATGTTTTAATAGTAAACTAATAATAAACTTATAGCTTGTAACATTTTGAAAAAGTTCTTTGGACCACCTAATACTAGTAATGGAATATATGAACATATTTTCAGTTGATTTCCTAATCACTTCCTTTTATGCTAACCTCTGAGTTATTTGATAGCTAATAAGTTGTGCCTTGTACTTATTTGCTCAGGGAAAGTACAGTATAACCACACTTGCCTAACAATTACTTTTACATTTTTGATGGACAGAGATTAAATCTACAAATGGCTCTCATGTTGGAAATGTAATACCCTGGCTGTAGAAGCCTTTATTTATTGGGCCATAGAGTGAATTTGGCATTCAGCCAGCTACAAAGCAAAAAAAAAAAAAGTAATAAAATAAAATAAAAGTCTAGGTATTTTGTGGAAAATCTGAAATAAAAAAGTAAAATCCACATTTAAAGGGTTTATAAGTGAATAAGTATAATAAGTGAGTTTTAAATGCATTGCTAATCCTTCATGTCTTTTCTACATTTCATTACATTTCTAACTGTAGTGGGTGAAAGTTCTTCCATTTCAAATGATACCAGAAGAAACCTGAAAATTAAATAACAGCTAAGTTGTGATGAACAACTTGGGTTCCTAAAATTCTACTTTTAAAGTATGACACTGTCAGACATCTCTCCAAAAGGATGTCTACATTGCGCATCAACCTTTTTTTTTTTATTTTTTTTTTCTAATGTTTTGAAATTAGTGTTCATATTTTCAAATAGCTAAATGACTTTTGTTTAGCATTTTTTTTTACCATGCCATGCATGCAAGCAATATAATGCATAATCAAAACATTGCATTAGGAGTCTTCATACATCTGTAGCACCATCAATACATTTGAGGGTTAGAAAATAAAGCCAACCCTATTCTTTACCATTACAGAAAAATAAGCAGCAGTTGATGGCAGCATCAGTGCCATCTGATATCTGTTTCACCAGATTATGCTTCATAATTTATGCAAAAAAGCATAGTAAGCAATTTCTTACTATGATGTGAAGCTGGACAATAATCTCCATCCATCCATCTTGTCCTTACTGGGTCACGGGGAACCAGGGGCCTATCCCAGGGGGCATGGGGCACAAGGCGGGGGACACCCTGGACAGGGTGCCAATCCATCACAGGGCACAATCACGCACACATTCACACACCCACTCATACACTACAGACACTTTAGACATGCCAATCAGCCTACCATGCATGTCTTTGGACTGGGGGATGAAACCAGAGGAAACCGCAGCATGGGGAGAGCATGCAAACACTGCACACACAGGGCGAGAATCGAACCATAAACCCTGGAGGTGTGAGGCGAACATGCTAACCGCTAAGCCACCGTGTCCTAAATAATCATGTGAATATGACTTTCTTTTTCTGTTTTTTAAAAAAAAAAAAACAAGTTAAAAGGAAATAAATGCTAGTGTAAATAGAGTAGATACTTAACATATGTGTTCAGTTTATTGAATGTGTGTTTTCTCCAAACTAGAAAGAAATATTAGAGAACGCAATATTCTAAACAATATTTAATGAGGTACTCCAGTATTTTAGTACATTAGCCATTGTACTGCATTTATAATTGAAATTAAATGCTGTATTTAATTTGATATATGGTTTTATTGTGCACTGATTTACAAACAATTCTTTACTCTTGTTTGATTTGTGTTAAGTATTATGGAATCATTTTTAATACAGAAAAAACATCACCACAGCCAAAAGGGTTCATTGCTAATTTTTATTCTATTCAACTACAGGATTCGGTGTCAAAGAGCACTAAACACAGTGTACAAGCTTTTTATAGAGAGTCAAATGATCTCTTCACTCTTCATCATGACCTTTCTGTAGGAGGAAATAAAGACGAGCAGGAGTTATAAAGTGCATTTTCTCTCTGTTTTGCAGTTTAACACTGTAATATCTAGTTTGTTAGGCTACTGTATATGTGGACTTGATGTTTACAATTCCTTGTTAACAGATTCCTGATTTAGTCAAGTTACTATTAGTACAGTAAGCCAATTTTATAGGCTAGAATATTTTAAACAATAATCATATACAATGACAAAACAAAAACCCTTTTGCAACAGTATTAAATGTGTGCATTATCAAAAGGATGACGCAAACAAGAGCCTTTTATTAGATTTATCACTCATTAACATTTGGATGATAAGAGAACTTACTTTGGAGCTTACGTCACGGCTCTTGGCTCTAAGCTTGTTGACCTGAGACTCTGCAATATCGGCTCTTTCCTCTGCCTCATCCAGCTCATGCTGCAGCTTGCGGAACTTGCCAAGGTGGGTGTTAGCCTGTTCCTCCTGCAAAGAGTATGCACAAAATTTAAAAATAAATGGAAGTACAAACGCATATTAAATGTTTGCATCAGATACATTTTGATGCACTTACAGCTTCCTCTGCAGTTCTCTTGTAGGACTTGACTTTCAGCTGCAGTTTGTCTACCAGGTCTTGTAGACGAGCCAGATTCTTGCGATCTTCTTCAGTCTGTGAATACCCTTTTATTTTGAGCAATTTCTATCCAATTTGTTTCACATGTTTTGAAGGTGATACAGTAAATGGCACAGTGAAAAGAGAAATAACCTGGTAGGTAAGCTCCTTGATCCGTCTTTCATATTTCCGGATTCCTTTTACAGATTCACTGGCTTTTTTCTGTTCTATCTCCACCTCATTTTCCAGTTCCCTTACCTACAAAAATATACAAACTGTTTTGTAGAGATTCAAGATAATGTGTGGTATTTCCATGTTAATCAAGAAAATTCATGAACTCACCCTGGCTTCCAGTTTCTGGACCTGCTTCTTGCCCCCTTTCATGGCAATTTGCTCAGCTTCATCCAGGCGGTGCTGGAGATCTTTAATGGTCTGCTCCATGTTCTTCTTCATGCGCTCCAGGTGAGCACTGGTGTCCTGCTCCTTCTTCAGCTCTTCTGCCATCATGGCAGCATCAGTGATGGCTTTTTTGGCTTTTTCCTCAGCATTCCTGCACTCTTGGACAGCCTCCTCTACCTCAGTCTGAAGCTGAGAAGTGTCTCCCTCTAATTTCTTCTTCTGGTTCAGCAAGCTGGTGTTCTACAGTTGTTTACAAATTTAACTTCATATTATATGTAGACTTGAATTTTATTACATCATTTTGTTTCATTTTATGGAGGGAAAAAAGAAGAAGAATCTATATACTACCTGAGAGTGCAGTAGCTGAACCCTCTCACTGACATCCAACAATTCTTGCTCAGCCAGTTTGCGGCCTCTCTCAGTCTGCTCTACCAGGGATCTCAGTTCATCCAGTTCAGCCTGGATCAGATTGTTGCGTCTCTCCACAATAGCAATGTTCTCTTTGAGATCATCGTTAGCACGGAGAGCATCATCCAGCTGCAGCTGAGTATCCTACAAGGTAAAAAAATTCACAAGGAGATTGTGAATTATAGAATACACAGGTAATTAGAAACAAAGATTCCATCATACATTTGTTTAAAATGTACCTTAATATGTCCATGCAGACTCTTGAGTTGTTTCTGAGCCTCTGAAGCCTGCCTGTTAGCCTGGTTCAGCTGGATCTCCATCTCATTTAAGTCTCCCTCCATCTTCTTCTTCACTCTAAGAGCTTCATTTCTGCTGCGAGTCTCAGCCTCTAGAGAACTTTGCAGGGTGTCCATCACTCGTTGGTGATTCCTCTTGGCCTGCTCCATCTCCTCATCCTTTTCAGCCAGTTTACGTTCAATGTCAGCCTTCACCTGGTTGAATTCCAGTTGGGCCCGCAAGATCTTTCCTTCTTCATGCTCAAGGGAAGCCTAATAGATCACAGTTCAATCAAAGCTAAAATCTTTTTTTTCATCCACTATCCCATGGTTGCTATTTTATTCTGTAATTGAAATCTATAGCTGCAGAGTATATGATGTACATATGATGTAATCAATAATAATAATGCACCTCAGCTTCCTCAAGAGCACTCTGAATTTCTGCCTTTTCCTGCTCCAGCTGTTTACGGATTTTCTCCAGTTCATGGATACTCTTGCCAGTCTCCCCAATTTGCTCAGTGAGGTCAGAAATTTCCTCTGTTTATCAGGAAAGAATATGCTTGTCAATGTATGTTAACTAGTACTCAAAAGTTCTAGACCTCTGAAACAAACATGGGTACCTTGGAGGTTTTTGTTCTCCCTTTTCATGGTCTCCAGATGATCAAGGGACTCCTCATACGAGTTCTTCAGTTTGAAGAGCTCAGTGCTTAGAGATCTGGCCTCTTTTTGGGAGCTCTCCAGCTCAGACTGCGACTCTTCATATTTCTGCTTCCACTCAGCCAGGATCTGGTGGATTGCAACAAAAACATATTTACAGAAATAGAACCTTTGAACAGAGGACAAAACTGCCAACATTACAATAAACTGAATAATAACCTTGTCAAAGTTCCTTTGTTTCTTGTCAAGAGCAGCAGCAGCAGCATTAGATCGTTCAACATCAACCATGAGATCTTCAATCTCATTCTGCAGTCTGTGTTTGGTCTTTTCCAAAGAAGAGCACTTGGCATTTACAGCTTCCACAGCTTCTTCTGCATCTTGCAGACGCTGAGCAAGTTTCTTCCTACATGCCAGGACAGCAAATGTTTCAGTAGATTTTTTTTTAACATCATCCATTTCTTAACATGAAAAATCACTACATGCAAAAATGAAGATTTTGATGGTTTCTGATTTCTTACTTTGCATCCTCCAGCTCTTCTGTTCTCTGGATGGCATCAGTTTCATACTTGGTCCTCCACTGAGCCACCTCAGAGTTTGCTTTGGAGAGACTGCGCTGTAGCTCAGCTTTAGCCTCCTGCTCCTCTTCATACTGCTCTCTGAGCAGATCAGAATCATGACGAGCCGACTGCACTGCATGGGCCAAGGCATTCTTAGCCTGAAAAAAAGCATTTTGGTTGGTTGTTTCTATTTTTATTTTATTTTTTATTATTTTTAATTTTGTACTGTGTGAAAGGTTTTGAAGCACCAGCTGTAGAAATACCTTCACTTCCTCTTCAAGTTGTCTCTTGAGATCCTCAATCTGTTGGGTAAAGGACTGCTTGCTTCTGGTCAGCTGAGACACCAAGGAATCCTTCTCTTCCAATTGTCTTGTGAGTTCCCCTTGATTACAGATTGATTTCAGTTACATGTGTGTGTTATACATAACACTTAGAACACACATCCTCATCCCTTAGCTTAGTCCTTACCATTCTCTGTTAGCAATTTAGATTTCTGCATGCTGAAGTCATTGATGCTGCG
Source organism: Ictalurus furcatus (assembly GCF_023375685.1). Taxonomy (NCBI): domain Eukaryota; kingdom Metazoa; phylum Chordata; class Actinopteri; order Siluriformes; family Ictaluridae; genus Ictalurus; species Ictalurus furcatus. The sequence continues at coordinate 27,965,237 of NC_071255.1, read as the reverse complement.
TTGTCCTTCCTCAAATTTAGTCCTATACTCAGTCATCTGGTCCTCGAGAGTCCGGCACATCTTTTCAAGGTTTGTCTAGACCAAAGAATAAAGAAAATCAATATTATGGAAACAAAAAGGGCAAAAAAAGCCCTGTATACTCAACACATTTTGGTGTGCTCCTCTTAAAGATAAAATATACATGTCTGTATGCACCGTACATAATTATTCATTAATACCTTGGATTTAACAATCTGCTCCATGTTGGAGACCACATCATCCAGCTCCAGTCTCAGTTCACTCTTCTCCTTCTCAAGCTTCTGCTTCACTCTCTGAAGGTTGTCAATCTGCTCTCCCAGATCTGCCACACTATCAGCATGTTTCTTTCTTAGAGTTGCAGCAGTGGCCTCATGTTGCAGGGTGGCCTCTTCAAGGTCTCTGCGCAGTTTCTGGAACTCAGCCTCTCTCTTCTTGTTCATTTCAATCTGGGCAACAGTGGCTCCACCAGCCTCCTCCAGCCTCTCACTGATCTCCTCCAGTTCTCTTGCCAAATCTGCCCTTTGTTTCTCAATCTTGGCACGAGCTGCTCTCTCAGCCTCGAGCTCTTCTTCAAGCTCTTCAATACGAGCCTAAATATATGATTTTATGGTAAGCAAAGCAGGCAGAAATAGAAAAGTCACTATCTCGTGAGGTATCAGATTACCTGCAGCTCTTTAAGTTTCTTTTGAAGTTGGGCTGCCATTGCTTGCTCATCCTCAATTTTGCTGTTGAGTTGGCTGATCTCAAAATCTTTTCTGTGGTTTTGAAAAACATACATACATAGATATTTAGTAGTAGCTTATTGTTCCATTATTATTCCATGGTTATTGTTAGCAACTTACTTTTTCAGCCTCTCCTCCAGCTGTTGCTTATCATTTTCCAGGTCCATAATATTCTCCTGAGTCAATTTTAAGTCTCCTTCAAGTTTTCTCTTAGCCCTCTCAAGGTCCATGCGTAACTTCTTTTCCTGTTCCAGTGATCCCTCAAGCTGGAAAAAAAATAGTATTTAAAAAATTTGTACTATATTGTATTACATCTGGTTTAGTGAGAACATGATCCGGCAGCTCTAAAATGTATCACACCTGTGTTCTGTAACCTGTTTATGTGGATCCGCCGCCTCTGCAGCTGGATGTTTAAAGTCTCATGCAGCAATATTATCAAAACAAATAGTTTTGGTTTTTAATTCACCAAAAGTAAAATAGAACACCAACAAAAAACTGCAATAAAAATGCTAATCTTATATTCCCCGTGCTCAAATATTGCTAATAGTAAATCAATAGTCTCTTTCACATAACATAACTATTATAAGTTCAAAGTTCACCTGAGTTCATTGTCATAAAGCGAAGCTTACAGTCACATAGCATGCATTATAGAGTGCGTCATGGCGAAAAGAAAGCAGTTGTCATTAAAAACATTTTTTAATAACACAATCAACGACAATGACAAAATGGACCAAAATACTAAAAAGGCAAGAGTCCAAGAGAACGAGCGGCATCGGGTCACTGATGAAGCAGTTTGGTGACCATGACCATGACTAGCAGTGATAATTCTAGCCTGATTGTGAAAGGTTTTTAGAACCGCTTACAAGGAGACTAAAGGTTGTGAACTTGTGCATGGCTTTTCACTTCACTACAAGTTATATACTGTATATAACTGTGTATGAAACAAATCAAATCTTGAATAAAATCTTGACTCTTGAAAGGCTTTGAAAGTGATTGCCACAAATTAAATGGAGTTAACAGTTATTTACAGTCATTTGGGCTTTTAGGGAGTACAGGGACTCAAATACACAAAAAGTTCCTGAAGGACTGAGGCAGTTATTGGCGCCTGTGAATACCATACCAATCACAAGTGGAGTGCGAGTGGGCATTCTCCAAAATGAATCTTATTTGTAGCTCGCAGCATGCATCTTCTCATCCCCACCATCTTGTCTCTGATGTTTTTGAACATCATGGGCCTACCACTTACAAAGTTCAATCCTGAACCATTTGTGCACTCATGGATACATAAGGGACACGGGACCGCCACAGACACTCAAAGCCAAACACGACACAGGGAAGAGGAAGAGGAAGAGGACACTGACACGACAGCTTTGTGGAATATTTTGTGTTAGTTAAGACATTTTTTCTTAGTTATGTTGAGCAGTTAATGTTGTAAGTAGGCCTACTGTATGAAACGTAGCTTTGTTTTCGAAGTGCTTTGGGCAAATGTGCTTTGTAACTATCTGAGGTGACAGCACAGTAGGCCTATGGTTCCGTTTTGATAAACTGATGGAATGTGCGATCCATAAATGTTTTCCTTTGTACTGAGAATACTCACTGCTATAAACTTCTTATGTCGTATACCAGTGTAATCAATTACATAGGCCTACCTATCAGCATTGAATATCGTTGGCTATGTGAGATTCCAGAAGCACTTTTATGTGTCTGTAAGTTTGGGGACCGGGACCTTCCGTGTGCCTCCTGACTTGCCAAATCACTACCCTCTTAGTGTTCCGGGACCTGCATATTTACAAATTAAGCCCTGATTTCCTACCCATAACTATGTAACAAGTACTAACATCATCAACTTGCTGCTCCAGTTTAGCTTTGGCTTTGGTCAGAGTGTTGACTTTGTCCTCCTCACTCTGCAGATCATCCAGTGTTTGCTGATGAGCTTCCTGGAGAGCTTTCTTCTCCTTGGTCAGCTTGGCAATGATTTCATCAAGAGCTGCCATTTCCTCAGTCAGGTTTTTAACCTGTAAAAGAAATATACTTTGTTGAATGTCTCCAAAACACATTACTCTAAATTGTTTCAAGCTTATTTAAAGTAAACCTAAACCTTATTCTCAGTGGCATGCTTCTCCTTCTCCACTTTGGCCAGAGTAAGTTCCAGATCATCAATATCTTTCTTCAGTTCAGAGCATTCATCCTCCAGCTTTCTCTTCTTAGCTGTCAATTCAGCATTCATTTCCTCTTCATCTTCCAGTCTCTCAGTCAACTCTTTGCATTTTGCTTCAAGTTGGATCTTGTTCTTAATCAGACCTTCACATCGCTCCTCAGCATCACAAAGATTGTCTTGCTCCTGTTTAAAAAAAAAAGCAATTCATGTAAAATGTTGAATTCTGGTCTCCTGAAAGTGACAACTGCATGATTTCCACATCTATTTTCAAACCACAAACTCACAGCCTGGACTTGGAGTTGCAGGTCATTTTTCTCTTGGAGAAGTGTGACCATTTTCTCCTCAAGTTCTTTTCTGCGGGCTTCAGATTTAGCATAAGCCTCTTTTAATTTCAGGAATTCTTCCTTCATGTTGGCCATCTCTTTCTCTGCTTCAGCTGACCTTAACAGGGGTTTAATCTTGAAGTACAGTTTCATCCAGGGCCAATTCTTGACACCCATGAAAGCACGGACATTCCACTGGATCACAAGCAAAGCATCCCTGCAATTCACTAAATGTTAACATATTTTTTGAAGTTATGGAAAATGCCTTGAGAATTATTAGCAGAGTCTTACCTGCGTTCAACCATCTTCTGGAACTCAACTCTTGAGAGAAGCCCCCGAGCACAAGCCTGAAAACGAGTGATGATTAGGGCAAGACGATCATCTCTCATCTCTTCAAGAAGACCCAGGAGACCAGCCTTGAAGAACACCTAGAATAACAGCATATAATATCTCAATATGCATACTCGATTTTATTTACTGTAAAATGACTTTAGCTTTAAAGTAGTATTGCAAAACTAATATGACTCATAGTATTGAACCTTAGTGTGTCCAAACTTGTACTGATTATGGTCAATGTCCAATGAACCCAACAATTTCTCAGCTCCCTTCCTACTGTCAATAAATTGCCCTTCAGGAATAGCAGCAGGATTCAAAATACGATATCTGCAAAAAAATTGTTTAAGAAATAATTAGAAATATTCAGGTATTTAAGAATATCTTATAGGCTATGTGTTTATGCACAATTATTACAATTATTATACGTAAATTAATTAATTCTACTTGAAATTTGCAGATGTATTCATGCCCCAAGATATAAATCAATTGGTGTTGACAACTAAAAGGATCCACATGTGCAACATTTTTTCTCTTATGAAGAAAAAATATGAAGTATTTATATGCTGTGGTTTTAATAATGAGTCTTTATTGGTCACATATACAGTAGAGCAGTGAAATTGTTCTCTTCACATACTCAAGCCTGTCAGGAAGCTGGGGTCAGAGAGCAGGGTCAGCCATGATATGGCACCCCTGGAGCAGAGAGGGTTAAGGGCCCAACAGTGGCAGCTTGGCATTGCTGGGGCTTGAACCCCTGACCTTCCGATCAGTAACCCAAAGCCTTAACCGCTAAGCCACCACTGCCCCAGCATATTGTAGAAGGCAAGGCCAGTTCTTTTGTTTCTACTATACACTGAAGACATTTGGGTCTTAGATCAAAAGATGAATATGAGAAAATAGATCAGAATTTCAGCTTTCAATTCCTGATATTTATATCTAGATGTGTTAACCAACTTAGAACATGGCATCTTTGGTGGAAGATCACCCAATTTTTAAGTCAGCAAAAGTATGGAACAGATAGCCTTAAAGTAAAAATCACTGAATGTTTGATTGCATATACCTAACTGCACCAATGACATCATCAAACTGTTACAGTCTTCTTTTGTGATGCTTTTCCAGGCATGTTGTTGTTTGTTTTGGGGGTTTCTCCATTCAGTCTCCTCTTCAAAAGGTGAAACTTGACCAGTCTAAAACCTTCCACTCACACCCCCCACCCCCCACCCCCTGATGAAATCCTTTGTTGTGTTGTCAGCATGTTTTGGTTCATTTTCTTGCTGCGTGATAAAGTTACTCTCAATTAGATTGGATGCATTTCTCTGTAAACTGGTAGACAGAATGTTTCTGTAGCCTGAACTCATTCTGCTGCTACCATCATGAGTTACATCATCAATAAAGATTGATGAGCCCGTTCTAGAAGCAGCCATGCAAGCCCAAGCCATGACACTACATCCACCGTGCTTGACTGAACCTGTATATTTTGGATCATGAGCAGATCCATTCTTTCTCCACACTTTGGCCTTTCCATCACTTTTTTAGAGGTTTATCTTGGTTTCAGAACTCTGTATTTCTTTACAAATTCCAATCTGGCCTTCTGATGCTTACTGCTCATGAGTGGTTTGCATCAAGATGTTGTGGCCTCTATATTTCTGCTCTCAAAGTCTTTTCGAATGGTGGATTGTGATATCGTCACCCTTGCCCTGTGGAGGTTGTTGGTGATATCAATGAATGTTGTCAGTTTGGGTTTTTCTTCACAGCTCTCACAATGTTTTTGTCATCAACTGCTGTTGTTTTCCCTAACCAACCTGTTCAGTGTCTGGTGACACCAGGGGTTTCCTTCTTTTTCAGGACATTCTAAATTGTTGTATTGGCTATGCCCAATGCTTGTGCAATAGCTCTGATAAATTTTCCTTCTTTTCTCAGCTTCAAAATGGCTTGCTTTTCTCCCATAGACCGCTCTCTGGTCTTCATGTCGGTTTACCCTTTTTAACAACAAATGCAGTCTTCACAACTGAAACCCACAGCTCAAGTCAAGAATAGACATTCAGAGCTATTAACTGTTTAAAAAAATCAATCTAACAGGGCACACCTGGGCAACAAGAAACATCTTTCAGTCACATGTTCCAATATTTTTAATCACTTGAAAAATGGGTAGATTCAAACAAAAGGTGCCATGTTCTAAGTTGTTTAACACATTTAGATGTACATATCAGGTACTGAAAGTTAAAATTCTGATTTACTGTCTCATATTCATCTTTTGATCTCAAACCCAAATGTCTTCAGTGTATAGCAGTAGAAAAAAAAAAGGCCTTTCGGAGGAGACTGTGTATGAGCAAAATGTATATACTTTGTGCAACTGTACAGAATTTCATCAAGTTGGGAATTCAACTTGCTAGTAACTTCTTTATGCTATAACATGTTACCTTTGCTTGAAGTCACCATAGAGGATCCTGTTGGGGAAGCCCTTTCTGCAGATTCTGATGCCCTCCAGCACACCATTACAGCGCAGCTGGTGCATTACTAGAGGATTCTCCATGGCCCCAGGAGTCTTTGTCTCATTGGGGATGATGCAGCGCACAAAATGAGGATGAGTTGATCTCAGGTTGGTCATCAGCTTGTTTAAATTCTCCTAAAGATGGAATTTGCACAGTCTCACACTTGCAAAGTTGTAAGAATTCACATGACTTAATTTGTATAAAAAGTTAAGGCTAGCATTAAAAGAAAAACTTTTTGTCTGTTTTTAAACAGTTCTGCAAACTACTGTAAAATGACAGTACTGATTTGGTTATGTAATTGTACCTCATATCAATATAGCCACTGTATGTCAAAATGTTCATCTGTGTATTGTTTTGAGGTTTTTCGATTATACAACTTATCTCACCCTATGGAGGGCAGACACAGTCTGGAAAGAAGACCCTTTTTTCTTCTTTTCCTTTGTTTTTCCACCTGCACTTCCTTCTGCCATGGCTATTAGAATAAAATGGCAGATGATTAGAACAAAATGCATGATGACTAGGAAATGGTAATACATTCCTCAGCCATCTGAGTCATCTTACCTGAGTCAGCACTAGCATAATTCGCAAAAAGATTAGCAAGCAATTTCATGGTGGACTTCTGGTACAGCCCCACAACAGTTTCATTGAGTGGATCCTTGTTCTTCACCAGCCAATTGACAATGTTGTAGTCAACAGTGCCAGCATAATGAATTAGTGAAAAGTGAGCCTCTGCTTTACCCTTCACAATCCTGGGTTTCTGGAAGTTAGCAGATTTGCCCAAGTGATTGTCGTAAAGCTTAGCTTTGAATGTGGAATCACTGGCTTTGGGGAACATGCACTCCTCTTCAAGGATGGACATGATACCCATAGGCTACAGAGACAACAACGAAAAAGCATGAGTTTATCTTATTTCTAAACTAATAAACCAAGTTTGTGAAATCAAGTTGTAAGCTCAAATTCCACGCCTCACCTTTTCAATGAGATCAATACAAGCCTGCAAGTCCATGCCAAAGTCAATGAATGTCCACTCAATACCCTCTTTCTTGTATTCTTCTTGCTCCAGCACAAACATGTGGTGGTTGAAAAACTGCTGCAACTTCTCATTAGTGAAGTTGATGCACAGCTGCTCAAAGGTGTTGAACTGTTAAGGAAAACATGCAGTAAGTAATAATGATGCACTCCTCATAAATACTGATATAAAGCTCCCTGGCAGTAGAAATTTGTAGGAGGAAAATAAATTTGTACAAGAAAACGTACATCAAAGATCTCAAATCCAGCGATATCCAGCACACCAATGAAGTACTGGCGAGGCTGCTTGGTGTCCAGAGATTGGTTAATTCTCATAACCATCCAAAAGAACATTTTCTCATATACTGCCTTTGACAAAGCTCCAGTAGCATAGTATACCTATAGTACAGAATATATATGAATTCGTTACAGAAATAATATTTCGATGATAGCCTTCTAGATTGTATGTATATTCATATCATTCATTATGTATGATATCATTCATTTATAACCTGCTGGACATTCTGGCCCTTTGTGACCCACTCATTTCCTACTTTGACTCTGGGGTGACACAAAGACTTGATGAGATCAGCGGAATTCAGGCCCATTAGATAAGCTGCTTTGTCAGCATCTGAAATGGATCATACCCATTATTAATCATACATTTCTGACTTGTATAATCTGAGTGCACTCTTGTCATGGCTGCTTGTCAAGCGGTGGGAATTACTATGTGGTCAGCTTTACTAGGTACGTACTGTGCCTACACTACAAGGGCCTACACTTCTCTGGGTAAGCTAGACTCCTAACAAGTAATGAGTGCAAGTTGGATTGCTTACTATCATTCTAATTTGCTAATAAACTTTTTTTTCTATCAGCATAAATCTAGTTGACTAAGAAGTGAATCATTCCTAAATTTTAACTGCAAAAATGAATTGAAGTCACACATGTAGCTTAAACATAATTTTCAAGACTTCTTAATTCAAACATTTTAAAATAAAATTGAACTGAATTAATAGAAATAATCATATCCAACTTACATATAGTATATGCTTACAGAAGCACATTGCTGCCATGCAAGAAAAAAAATCCGCATCAGCATCTTGCTATTACAAGAAAAGCATCTTGTTGCTTCAAGAAAACATATTATTATTACAAGAAAAGCATATATTTTATTAATAGAAGGGCATCTTGTTATCATGAGAAAAACATATCTTTATTACAAGAACAGCATGTCTTTATTATGAAATAAATGTTATACAAGCAACATAACCTTGTTATTACAATATAGCCTACGTGGTTATCAGTTGAGGTTCTGACATATGACACATTTTACATAATTAGTCATATGTCATAGTCAATGCTTGTCTTAAACTACAATGAAATTGAAATGTCACTGAGCAGTGTGTGCGGTATTATCATTAGTGTATGCACATTATGAAGGACTCTTAAATCTCTTAAATCAGTGTTTATACAGATGCAAAAATTGGTCAGACTGCTTAGACATTGCTTTAATCCTAGCAGATCAAGTTGAATGACATGGGGAACTCCAGTTTACAGTATTTTAAATGTCTACAGGCTGGAATTGTTATTACATACCCAAAACACTGTCAAGCTTTTATTAAAAAAAAAAAATCCTTGTGGAGTTGAGATGCAGGAATGGACTTCGATGCAGGCTGTATTGTTTTAGATATATGGCACAAGCAACTGTATAAACACTGGGATTTGAGAATTCTTTGTAATATGCATATAACAATAGTATCTACAGCGCTCAGTGACATTAACATCTCATTGTGGTTTAAGCCAAGCATGAAGTAAAATTTTTGAGATAATGAGATGTTTCTTTGTACTAACAAGATGCTTTTCTCAGAATAATGAGATGTTTTCTTGTAATACCAAGATGCTGATGGGGACTTGCGTAGCAGTAATGTGCTTCCGTATATGTTTTTAAGAGTTTGTAGATTACTAATGAGTTGGAAAGTTACTAATCCTTGAGTCCCTTTGTAGAGATTAGTATATTAGAAAACCTGTAATTAGAGAAAGTGTAATTGATTTTACCAAAATGTAAACAATGCATTTATGTGATGTATGAAGATATACCCTCAGTGCCGTCAGCCTCAGCCTGCTCCTCTCTCTGTTTCTGCTTGAACTTCATGTTTCCAAAGTGCATGATGGCACCAGTCAGCTTATAGATGCTGTTCTTTTCCTCTTGGGTGAAGCCCAGCACATCAAAAGCTTCCTACAGAAAAAAGTGGAGTGTCTCTCTTAAATACAAGTATGTCAGCTTGACTCATGCTGCTCAAGAACCTCAGCATAGACCATAGAGTTAAAATTGAATATACTTGCCATTAGGAACCTACAGTTAACATCTTGTTACAATATCATTCATAATTATGAAACTTTGGTTCTGGAAAGTTTTTTTAAATTTTTTTTTATACATACATCAGTAGCCATCAGCTCATCAGCATCACTAATAGAGGCTACTTGAGTCTCTCCTTGGGAGATGAAGGCGTAATCATAAGGGTTAGCAGTAATAAGCAGCATTTCTGTCAAAGATGAAAAAAGAGAGAAAGATACTTTTGTAATAGTTATGTATGTATAGAGTATATGTATTGAACTGTGTAGAATGCATTATTAATATTGATATTTCTTGCTGACCTAGCAGCTCAGGTTTCTTCTGAGACAAGATCTGATAGAAGATATGGTAATCTCTCTCAGCTTTGAGCTGGAAGGTCACACGGGACTTCTCTAAAAGATCTGTAATCAGCCAGAATAACAAGACAAACAGTGAACAAATTATTATGCTCATATTAAAAAAACAGATTGAGTGTTTGTTTTTTTTTGTAATAAAAAAATGGTATTACATGTCTCGATATCAGCAGAGGCCAGTTTTCCAGTGGCACCAAAGTGGATCCGGATAAACTTGCCCTATTTGAAAAGGTAAACATTGGTTCATCCCTTTTTCTTCTGAAGTTAGACATGATAATAGTCCTTACAAGCAATTATTAAACTTACAAATCTGGATGAGTTGTCATTTCTGATGGTCTTGGCATTTCCAAAAGCCTCCAGAGCAGGGTTACACTGGATAATTTGATCCTCCAGAGTACCCTAAAAAGAGATGATAAAAGTGAAATTGTGTGTTTTAGTTCATGTGTGAAAAACATCAGATTCAAAATGTCATGCTATGTTAATTTTCACATTCAGGAAACATTTGAATAGTGACTGAGGAACAAAGCTTTGATCAAGGTGTTTATCAATTCCATCCTTCCCATAAATCATTTGAATACTTGAACAATATCGTACAAGCAAGACTGTGGTTATACTGAATAACGGCACAGCTATGATTCAGTGTATGTATGAAGCCGGGGTACTGTAGCCAATCACAGCCTTTCATATTTAAGTCAAAAGTTATATTCATGAACAATTTGTCATGTCTTCTGATGATTTCACTAACTCTACTGTAATAATGGTTTCAAACTACTGTAGGAAGTGGAATTTTATGTGCCGAACACAGACGAGTGGAGTGATACACACAGTGAAACCTCCCAGTTCGGTTATACAAATATAAGCACTCTTGGAACGCTGCTCAACCAATCAAATTAGTGGACCAGATTTAACTGTTATATAATAGTTAACAAATGTTGATTCTAACTTCTCATTAAGAACTGTTCAAAGTTTTCTAAAGGTGAGAATTGGTACTATTATTTTCATTTGTGATTCATTGAGAGACTTGTGTGGAAACCTGTCTCACTGATTGAAATATGACAGAATGTTTCATTCACCCTCTTGTCATTGGGATCCCTCTTAAAACCTCCAGCTGCAATGCTGGCGAAGTACTGGATGACTCTCTTGGTGTTCACAGTCTTCCCAGCACCAGATTCTCCACTATGAAAAGTTTCATTTTTTAGTACAAAATCTATTTATAATTTAAAATATAACAATAATATCCTTTAAAAAAACGCTGATAATAATAGGCTTCATAGACAGACATTAAAAATGTCTTGATATTTCAATAGTTATATTATATATTTTATATATATTTCATATCACAGTTTCTCAAAAAGGGGTAGACTTACGTGATAAGGATAGACTGGTTTTCCCTGTCTAAAATAAAGATACATCTGAGCTCAGCACATCAAATACATTTAGTTGTTAACAATACATATCAATCAAGGGAAAAAAAGGATCAGGAATTTAAATTAAATACATTTTTATTTGAACATTGCACTCGGAATAATAGGTCATATTTACCTGCAAGCATGTACTGGTAGGCGTTATCAGAAATGGAGAAGATGTGAGGAGGAGCTTCACTCCTCTTCTTGCCTCTGTAGGCAACGACAACTTCCTGGTTGTACACTGGCAGCCACTTGTAGGGGTTGATAGTTACACAGAAAAGTCCTGAGTAGGTCTGTAGAGAAGGAAACAAATGTTTACTGAATTCAGAGCCATTCAACATAAAATATATAGTTCATATGAGTGGAGAACTTCACATGCATAACTCACGTAGATCATCCAGGCTGCGTAACGCTCTTTGAGGTTAAACAGCACGGCAGGTTCATGCAGGAAGGTGAACATCGCCATGTCCTCAATTTTATCGAACTTTGGCGGGTTCTGAGGGTGAATGTCAGCTTCCTTGACAGTCACAGTCTGCATGCAAGAGCATATTGCATTTTTGTCGGATGTTGTGTTTTATAGTACTTTTTCATTATTATTTTTATTTTTTAAACAAAGAACACAATGCCTCTCAGTAAATGCTTACCTTTCCTTTCTCAGTCTCACAAGTAACTTTGTCTCCATCACGACTGATAATTGTTCCTTTAACATATTCTTCTTCTGGATCAGGAACAAAACATGCCCTTTTCATGTCAAAGGCCCGAGTTTGGGCCTCAAGGCGCTCTAATTCTGACTTTCTCAGGAATGAGGCTGCAGCCCCAAACTCCGCCATCTGAGCATCCGACATCTTTTAGCCTATTTATCAAATATGCCAAGCTTTAGTTTATATGTATCAGAACCAAAGTCGGTCTAAGTGCATTTGTAAATATATATATAAAGCACTAAACAGTAACTAGTATTAGTGTTTTAACTCGCATTGCTTTAGACAGCATTGCCAAAAGCATGAAGTCACTTCAAGCATACAGATTGTTAGTGCTTACCTCTGTTGTTTACCCTCTTAGCAAAAATGGATGTTGTCACTCTGGAAGCAGGCAGTTACAAAAAAAACTGAATGACATAGAAGTATGCTTGTTAGCTTTATACCATAGCCAGTTCATGGCTTTTGAAATTAGGCACTGTTCAAAACTTTTTTTCCACCAAAGTTTAATATGATGAAAATATGTTGCATTTGCTTTACATAAAACCGAATCATTTAGGATTGTGACACCTCAACAGTTCTAAGATAATGACCAATACTAATATTAAAAGCTGCTACTAAAAGGTATGTTTACCTCTGGATGGTTGAAGTTCAGAAATCAGCAATGTCCAGGTCATCATCTCCCTCTTTTATAAAGCACGCACCCTCTAAATAAGGCATTTGGCATTGTTAGGTAGGAGGGCTATTTTGTTTGATTAAACTTCAGGTGGGTGGGGTACACTGACTTTTCCACATTATGGTGGACGTGGTGCATGGAGAGAAGGGTGAGGGTGGTCAGATTTGTGCCAACAACCAACCCATAATGGAAACCAAAGGATATTTAACATGAATACACAGAGAACGGTGTATATTTTATATATTATTTTATATTTTGTACGAGTCTTATTTTTGTTGAAATGATTTGTTTATTTTCAGACTGTGATACCCCGATGCTAGGACATTCATGGTGCTACAATCAGCCATCAGTAAGATCTGTTTTTGTAAACTGATGTACTCAAGTTATGAGTGCAGAGCATCTTTTTACATTTTAAACTAAAGAATTACTTAACACCGAATGCAGAACATGTCAAATGATTCATGCCATGCCTTCCTATACTAATATCTGTAGATAACACCTTTAAAATAATTAAAGTTTCTTACACTTTGTATTTAAGCAAAACTGGAATAAAGATGGTTTTATTACAAGCAAAATCCGGCCTTTTCTTTCACATGACTACTGTAATGTATTTAGACAGTGACTCATCCCCTGATCAAATAATATGACTTAAACAGGAAAATAAAAACACTGCTGCATGTCTCAGATGCCTTTAGATATCTGTCATAGTTAGCAGCTGTTAGCAGGAATCGAGGGCCATCAGCAACTGTTGAAATGATTCCTCATCTCATTGGCGCTTTGTTATCTCCGCTCCTTTGTCCTTGAGTATACAGATAAACCCTGTAACATTCCAGGCGGGTGACAATGTTTGATTGAGTAGCACAGGTTTCTCCACACACAGTGGCACACCCATATTAGTAAAGCTGTGGTCAGAGCCAGTGAAAGCTAATGTAAAAGGAGGCAAATGTTATTAACTCCCCAGTTCTTTATAATGGTTACATATTTTCAGCAATATTTAATTTTCTGTAATACATGCTTACTGGTATTTATTCAAGCAATTAAATGAGCACTAATTAAAAAATAAATAAATAAATCCCTTGACTGGAGTGTTTTTGTTGCCATGCTAGCTCATACTAATTACCCTCAGATATGGATTTATCTTGATAATATTCTTAGACTCTGACCGATGGAGACTATAAAGCATTTCTGTACATCACTTTGGATTATGGCGTCTGCTAAATGCTGTAAATGTAAATGCTGGTGTTATTGTGACATGCTACATGACCTGCTACATGGATTTCGATGCAGGTATTTGGTCATGTCCCTAGTGGAAGTGGAAATTCAATTGACTAAACTTTTTTTGTATGAGCGATGACACTTGGGAATGTGAAGAGACAAATATTATTCTAATAAACATCTGATCAATATATGTGCACTGTATATATTTAGCATGTTATTCGGGGAATGGTTTTCTTTCTACATGCATTAGTACATATTTAGTCGATTGAAATGAATAATAATAGCCACCTTAAAACTCTACTTAGAAGTATGAGGATATATTTATTTTTAGAATGAAACATCTAATAGGGTGAAGTGTGAAGTAAGGCTACATGCCTTACCAAGTGAGAGCAACAGAAACCCTACAGTACATTCTTTACCAAGTGATAACAACAACAAGGCAGAGGTCAGGCCACTTAATGGTGCAAGTGTCGGTGATGAGTATTACATCTGCTCTCCTTAATACCCTCTTTAGTTTATAAGGTTCTACTCTATACATACTTTCCCTGTCAAACTAATATGAAATAACCTTCCAGAGGGAACTAGGAAATACCTAGCCAGAACAAGCATTCAAGTCAGTTACACTGCTGACCTAATGGATTAACAAGAATGAAGGAGAGTATTGGGGCTGCAAGGGTATGTTTTGCTTGTAACAAAAGGCAAGCATTTTATTTTTCCTTGGGAGAAGTAGCCCAAACCTGACAGGATCCCCATTTCCCCCTCACTTCAAAAGTGAAAATGACATGTAAGGACTGTACTGTACCCCATGTTATATGTTTACTTATTTACAGAGCAGGACAATTCCCTGCTAATTACTTACTGCTTGTTAAATTCATCCAATGCTGTTACAAAAACCACAAAACCCCTAACTTGTATCAGTGGATGAGACAACTATTTTTTTTTTCTTCAGATGTGCAGCAAGCAAGAGTAAGAAAACAGCATGGCATAAGTCTGAGACCATAGTCCTGCCCATTTCTTTTCTATTAGCTCACAAGATCAAGGTTTGCGAATTCATAGATTAAAGTTCGCCTAGATCAAATCATTGTGAAGTGGAAGAAATAACAAACAAAAAAAGGGTCTTTCACAAACCTCGTCGGTGAATTGGCTTTTCCATGGTGAATGGGATTTGCATTTGGGCTGACCACTACTTTACCTGGAAAGCTTCATTTTCACATGTCTCCTGTTTCAGATCTTACCCTAGTCTTATTTTTCTAAAGCAGGTCACTTAATAGCCAGAATGTTATCTGACTGGTGTAGTCTCACCAGAATTGATTGCCATAATTCTCCCTTTTATTAAAGGAATTTCCCCAATCTCTGACATACTGAATCTCTCAGCCTGTCTATGTCGCACCGAAATGCTTTGTTCGGGACCCTCTTGCTTTCAGAGGAGTCAGCCAGCCAGAAATAGACCAGATGTGAACCTAACACACTGTTCTCTATCTCTACAATGGTGTTGCAAATAAATCATATTGCAATATCTTCCATAAAGCATTGTGTTGCTGATCATTACCACAAACACCTTGTGGAATCTCAAGAAATCTGTGATCTCCTCCGTATTGCTGTATCAAGGGGTCAAAAAAGTGTCAATGCCACCTCTGTTCATTACACCACATTATGGTGTTCTGCACAATGACGCAAACTCACGTTATATTTGGTTGATTACCCTCTGATTTGTATAATATGGTATGTATGTTTGTGATGTGAGTACTGTTTGTATGCTCATGTTAATGATATGTACACTCAGTATATTTGGTGAATAAAAATATTCTGATTTTGACATGCAGCTCTACATGTAGGTGTATCACTTGCTGTATTAGGAGCCAGCTTTTCCAAAAAATTTGGCCACACAATGCTCAGTCAGTAATAGCAAGACAAACTTAGCCACAACAGAGCCAACTGGTTGACTGACCACACCACATGAGAGATGGCGCTGCTGCCTGGAATTGTAATGGGATGAATCACCACCCTTATCAAAATAAAGCACTGTCATTGTTTATAAAGCCACAAGCACTTACAGCAAGTTTTTATATTGGAGTAAAATATTAACAATGAACAAAAGGACTAGTACAAATGATAATCCTTTCAATTGGATGGGGAAAGTGATTCCTTCAAAATGCCTTCTGCAGCTTGAAGTTTTATATACATACGCAATACATTTATTATAGAAACCAGTGGGGCCAATAAAGAAATCACATGCTTGAAGGTTTAATGCATTTCAAAATAGATCACAAATGCCCGATAGCAAAAAGGGTGTCCAGATAGTGTACGTGCCAAAGGTTTTGAATAATTTTACTCACTAACACCACGTAGCACACTGGAGCCCAGCAACTACTTCAGCTGTTTCAGATTATTCCAGTGTCCTAAACAATAACATGCTAAAGATCAAATGTATGTTCAGAAGGTGGTCCATCACAGGTCATATTACATTACCTTCATACAAAGACAGAGCCAAATTTAATTTTTAAAATTTTATTTTTAATTAAATTAGTTTCAAGATTTATTAACATAATTACAGCACATGTTATAACTTGTTAATTAATCTCAAGCAATCAGTCGTTATTAATTAAGTCTTATTACTACTGTCAAGTCATTTTTAGCAATTATTATAATAATCATTAATTGTCTTATTATTACTACCAATAGAGAATTAAGTTCATTTTTTAAAAACAAACGAACAAATTGACAGAGAGGTGATTCTAAGACAAGGCTGCACTGTTCATTCCTTCAGTTTCTTTGGCCCGTCTTCCACGTTGTGCTGAGAACATGACCAAACAGAAATTCTAGCGCTTGTCCTTTCCTTCTCTGCACACTCATTAATACTGGGTTCATGATTCAGTCCTGTTTCTTCCAACCCCAAAGTGCCTATAAGAGTGCTACAGGACCATACCTGTGTAACATAAATACTCCTTCTCGGTCAGCATGCCACAGTCCAGCATACGCAAGTCAGAATAATCAGTACCATAATGCCATTATAAACTACCTGTTGATAAATAACAGAAGAACTTGCAATGAAGTTTTTCTATTGTGCTGATGGACCAGCAGGAGCATGTCTCTATTTCCTCCCTACATGTTACATTCTATTTCGGTTCAGACAGAATATATTTAGGGTATTTACAAAATGACTGTAATATTTTGAGCCCTTGCCTGTGTGATGAGAGTTCAATGTAATTAAAGGCTTCTTCACTCAGTGCTATATGGGCCATACACACCTGTATTCTGTCCGTGATGGCGATTGTCTGGTGTGTTACTTTTTAGGGTTACCACCTGTTGCATGGTATATAAAATTGGCACTCATTGCAGTAGCTGTAGCTGAGCCCTGGGATACTACAGAGCACGGTTTGTTCTCTACACCACTGAGATTCTCACCCCTCGCACTTCAGCAGGAGCCAGGGAGGACTCGTCATGCTGTAGTTCCATTTATGCGTTAGGAATGATGACAGGATGGGAGGTTAGGAAGGCTTGTCCCATGCGCCCCCTCTCGTCCTCTGCCACACAGACACGGTGAGAGTCGGGGGAATGGCTGTGGTGTACAGGTGCATGTGTGTCTATACAGAAGGCTAGGTCTCTGGATTTGGTGTGGCAAGCAAAGGAACGTTGTCCCTCCTCTTCCGGCCCAGAGGAGGGCGCCTGTATTGCTCACCGTCAGCCAATGTTTGTGGCAGGGGCTTCCGTTTGCTCTCTGGAAGCAGCAGAATGGACAGAACAGCCAGTAGGGCAAGAGAAGAGTAGACTACATGGTGCAGAAAGTAGCCGTAGTGGTTGCGCAGGTCCATCAGAGGAGAGCTAAGCCGACCCACGCAGCCAAGAGCCAGGATAGCACCCACCCCACTTCCCCTGGAAAGCCCAAGGAAAATGAACAGTTAGTTTAATTGCTGCAGATATTCTGATGTGTCTGAGCAGCAAAATTGGATTTTAGCATGACATCTGAAATGCTTTTATTTAATCAGTATTGCTCCACTTATTTACAATATAATTAATCAGCATTCATTTATTTTGACAAATGTTAAAAGGGCTGGCTCCATATAAAAATGACATTATAGCTTCTTTATAGAATTTGACATTATTCTTCTGGAACAAATTTCACCATTCAAATACTTTTAAAAGCTCTCATGTTCTACTGTGATTCAGTAGAATCAATTCCTCAACCTTCTGGCTAAATGGCAATTGAGATAGGAAAAGGCCTCTGTGTAAATACATGCAATACAACAATATAAGTAAATACATCTAAGTCATCCTTAATTTTTTAAATTCCAATTTGTTTTTTGTAGAAAAAAAAATCAAGTCTGTGGTTGAATGTGAAATGATGAGCTATTAGGCATAGAGTGTGCACTTTGTAAGTTCTGGCAGGCCATTATGTTAAACCTTATGTATTGAACATATAAAGTAAATATGAAGGCATTCAGTCTAACTGTGAGTTGGAGAGGTTTCAATAAATTTAAAGTGTTACCTAATGATGGTGGGCATGATTTCAGCAGTAAAGAGGATGCACAGAGAGGCAGCAGCCTGTGACGAGAACAGGCCCATCACGGAGAACACTGTAATGGCTGACTCGCTCAGATCTACAGAGACAAATGTACAACCATTAAGTCCACAAGCAGAAAAATTTGTGAAAAAAACTGACCTTTGGATCATGTTGGATCATATATCTTTAATATATGCAAATACATCTAATAGTAATATAGTACATACATAGTGTGTATATACTATATATATATATATATATATATATATATATATATATATATATATATATATATATATATATATGTATGTATGTATGTATACCACAGCGCTGTTGAATTCTCGATTCTGATTGGACATTTTCACTTAGGGGTGTACTCACTTTTGTTGCCAGCAGTTTAGACATTAATGGCTGTGTGTTGAGTTATTTTGAGGGGACAGCTAATTTACAATTTACATTGTAGCAAAGTGTCATTTTTTCAGAGCTGTCACATGTAAAGATATAATCAAATATTTGCAAAAATGTGAGGGGTGTATGCACTTTTGTGAGATACTGTATATATAAACACACACACACACACACACACACACACACACACACACACAGTACTGTGCAAAAGATTTAGGCACATGCAAAGAAATGCTGTAGAGCAAAGATGCCTTCAAAATAATTAAATTAAATGTTTTTACATAAAAAAGTAACGTAAAGAGCAGTAAACAGTAGTAAATGAAACAAAGTCACCGGTACAATTTGTGCAGTTTTATAAGGAAATGAGCTGTAAGTTTTATTGAGCATCGTGCAGAACCAGACACGGTTCTTCTGGAGACTTTGACTGTCGCACTTGCTTCTTATTTTTGCAGCAAAACCCAGTAGCCTTCATTATGTTTTTTTTGTCTGAAAGGTGTCTCTTACATAATATGCTGCTTTCTTTAATGACATACAAACATTTTTCTGTAACATTTAATTTTGTGCTGGAAAACTAATGTTTTTTAACTAATCTAAAATGTTTTTGTACCTACTTGAAAATGTAATAAAAAAAATCTATAACAAAGTTTGTACTAAAAATAAATATGGTGCCTAAAACTTTTGTAGGTAAAACGTCAGTGGGTATTTACCAT
Organism: Ictalurus furcatus; assembly: GCF_023375685.1. Taxonomy (NCBI): domain Eukaryota; kingdom Metazoa; phylum Chordata; class Actinopteri; order Siluriformes; family Ictaluridae; genus Ictalurus; species Ictalurus furcatus. The sequence goes on along the minus strand of NC_071255.1, from coordinate 27,945,863 downwards.
TTGTGTGATACTACTGTACTACTGCTCTGCCACATGATGGCAACATAGTGCCAGAAATGTCCACGAGGCCATCTCAAATCTCTTTCTCAGATTTCAACATTTTCAATTTCAAAGATCAATCTATCTATCAGCAAGATCTGCACTCACACTCCATCAGGCCCAGTAGAATGAGTGAGGCGAGCCCAGTCATCGTCATGGCCAGCAAGAGAATGCCACGGCGACCAAACCGGTCCACTGTTGCCCAGAGCAACAGCCAAGCTCCACCTCCTGCACAGACAGACAGCAGGTAGGTCCAATAGAAACTGGATGCAGTGCCTCGAACATCACCCCTGAAGGAGCTGTAGCAGTGACTAATGCCATGAGAGATGAACCTGAGAGACAGCGGTTAAGAAAAGGAAAGAAATAATTTGTAGATTGAGTCTACATAAAGCAAATTTCTGTTGTCTTTCTATTCTCTAATTCATACTTGGATTCTTAATAATAGGTGTGTCCTGGAGGTCTGGAGTCCATCCAAGGGACACCATTGCATCACAGACCACCAAGCACACACACAATCACACACTCATTCACACCTAGGGGCAATTTAGTGTTGCCAATCTACCTATAGGCATGTCTTTGGAAGGTGTGATAAAACTGGAGAACCGAGAGGAAACCCACAAGGGGGAGATCATGCATAGAAACCGTAACTTGAGCTCAGGATCTGGGACCGTAGAGCTCTGAGATGTCAACTTTATCCACTGTGCCGCATAAACTATAAAGGTAGACATTTAATTCTGACTTACGAGGTAAATCCCAGCACACACATGTTTTTCCAGATGTTTCGACTCTGGAGTAGCTCTGGGAAGGACAAGTAGGGACGACCAGTCTGAGGGGACTCCGACTCCAGCTCTACAGGAACATCATAACAGGTCACGTTTACACTCCAAATGGTCAAGCATACTACATTTCTTAATCCCTCAACAAAACAGGAAGACTCAGACTGTCCCAGAGAAACAGTTCTAAATGGCTATGCGCCAAAGCTGAGTGAAAACAAATCTGCAGCTATTTAGCAAATGCTGAGTGACTTCAGTGTTTTCACTGTAAACTAGTCAGGTGGTGAGCGGTGTTCATGAACAGACCTGTGAAGCCATCATCTTCTCTTTGTCGCTCACTGTGTTCACTAAACGAGTTCATGTCACTTGCTCTCTCTGAGAGCAATAACCAGCGTGGGGACTCTGGAAAGACACCTGGAATACTAAGGACAGGCAAACAGATATGACTGTTTGTTGACAAGTTCTTTAAAACAAAAAGTGGAACAACATAATTGACACATTAATGCTAGCAGAGAGGTCTGGTAGCCAAAGAAACCAAGCTGATACAGATAGGTGCCTAATGTCTTCATGTTTCTGAGGGAACTTCAAATCAATAAGGTTTAATGACTCTCAGGATGTAGTCAGTTTTTATTCATCTCTTTATCTGCAACGACTGTTTTCTGCTTGTCGGGTTGCTCTGTCAGGATCCTGTATAGCCAGTACCTCCCCTTCTTTAAGACTGACCAACTCCAATCCTAACCACTATAAAGTGAACAGTTGAAAAAAAAGTTCAGAGCTGTAACATTTCCCAGCAGTCCCTCACCCATAGCAGAGGAAGAGAGAAAGAGGTGCTGCTCCGGTTCCTATCAACCCCCTCCATGTCGGGCATCCAACAGCTACTCCTAGCAATAAGAGCTCCCCGGCAACTGTTGTCAGTCCCGCAATCATGGTCACCAGGAGACGCAGCGAAGGGTCACACAGTTCCAAACCTTTCATTAAGCAGTGAGACAGCACACAAGCAAATAAATAGATCCATTGTAATAAACAAAGCAACAATGAATACAGCGTAAATAAATGTATGTGCGTAGTGTCCTAAGTATACTAATACCACATCACTGCTGAATACTTTATTCTGACTGGTCAGAAGGGGCTGATTCATTTTCTATAACAAACAGAAGTGCTCTTTTTTTATTTATATTATTTATATATATATATATATATATATATATATATATATATATATATATATATATATATATATAATATGTTATAGCAACCACTGGCACATGGACTTGTATGGTGGATGTTCCACATAAACGGATTTTTAAAATTATGTAATCATTGATATGGTAAGGTTTTCTGTAAAGAAACATTTATTTAACATTTTTGAAAGGAGTTTCCAGTGTCAGTACTTTGTAACAGTCAAGGTAAAGAAGTAAAGCCATAACAGGAATGTCTTCAGGATGGAAATCTCTGGCTTTCCCTGTAACACGACCAAAATATTTCTGATTAACTTATTAACTTAAAGGGAGAGAAAAAAAGAGAGGCCAGTGGGGGAACGACTGTTTATACAGTAGCTGCTGGAATGTAAGTGTGAACAGGAACTAACTTGTTTTGTAGACGCTTCCAAAACTTTAAATGCTATTTACTATAAACAGATAAAAATTATGTGTCCTTCGGTAATTAATAAAAAATATTGTAATCATTGACAGGTATAAAACACTTTAGGACATGCTGTTCTTTGAAAATAATTACCTTCAAGGTGGTATCACATGCTATATGACACAATACCTGCACTGATTACTTTCCTACAACATCACATCCTGTAGTGTTTTATTCCTTAATCATAAAAATGCATTTCAGTTCTTCTGATAGCATCTCCTTTCATGAATTAATCTGTCAACCATCAACAGAAGAACTAATGGCCTCTGCGTTTTTAGCTATACTCATACATGCCAGAGTTACTCATTTGATGAATGTCTCTTTCAAGATGCACTCTACTTACGTGCAATATATAGCACGAGATAAAGGCCGGCAGTGGCTGCGGCCAAGCAGAACCGCATGGCGATGAACATGGGGGGTGAGGCAGACACGCACACCAGTATGCCAAAAACCACAGACAAAGTGAGAGAGATTAGCAGGGTCTTCAGCCGGCCCAATCTGAGGAAGGGACAAACCATTAAGGAGACATTCTACACCAGGACATTTAGTTAAACACACTGTTCCTATACTGACTGATTAATAATTGGAATTTCAACACAGTTTTTAGCCAATATTGTGCATTATCATAATGTACCTCACGCTATACAAGACTATATATTAATGCCAATCATGCTACACACAAGGTAATTAGATCTTTGTGTTATTGCACTGCTTCTCACCGGTCAGCAGCATATCCAAGGCCCAGGCAGCCTATGAGGTTTCCCAGAATGAAGCACACCTCCTCCACTGGGACCAGCCAATACTGAGAGCACACCAGATTCCACTGCCAAGACAGGAGTCATGCAGACAGGAAGTGAGGACATGACAGTTTCATAACAAGAGAACATGGTAATGTTGTGCTGCTATTTAATTGGATATTATAATTCATAAAGGACCTTATAAAATCCAAAAAAAAAAAAAAAAAACACTATGGGGAAAACTACAATTCCCTTTCACCATTTAGCTGAAAAATCTCATATCAATTAATTAATTGTTTTATTACACATTTTCAACAAACAAAAAAATCAATTCTAAAACAAACAAAAAAAGACAACAAACTGAGCTGATTATATTTTATAGAGATACCATAAATAAACTCAGAATAATTTAGGGCTACAAACAAAGATTATTGCTTAATCAACCAGATACTAAATAGCATGCTCTGTCCTCAGTGGTGTTTTTGGGGCTATCAGGAAAAATGCAAGGCATGTGGAAAAGTCTGGGTGGAAACTCATCAGACAAGTTCTAAAGCAGTTTACAATGCATTTAATAATTATGATGAGAATGCAACTCTTGCTATGTTTAGTTTTTTTCCCCCTGCCTGTCCACACCCTGAAAATGCCAATGACACTAATCCTGCTTCAAAATGATTAAAGAGTAGCTACACAAATGTGCTCAACTTCCAGCAGTGACTGAAATGCTGAAGTTCCACTTTAAGGCATTAGTGCAAGTCTCAACTCCCATAATATCCACAGTGGTTGCTAGGTGATGTATAAAGCATATTATTTTCAAGTTTCCGTAAGCTGTGTTTTAACTCCCTAAGCAGGCAGTAGGGAGAACATGCTAGAAATAGACAGGCTAAACACCACAGGATTCTGTACAGAGCAGTGAACTTCAGTGAGACACAGAACCTTGCCATGGTACACGGAAATACACGCACATACACACGCAAGCTAACAACACACCTCAGAGATGTTTGTGTACTCTGTCATACTGAAACAATTCTAGTCTTCCCATACACTAAGAGTATGAATATGCGCACTGTTTGTTTTAGTAGGCTCAGATTTTCAAAATAACATGATTCCCATATTGTGCCAAGTACCAGGTATTGACATTGGCAAGTGGTGTATTAATTCAAGTGTAAAATAATCCTAAAAGTTGAAGTAATCTTGTGACAGCATATCATTGTGAATTAGGTAAACCCATGAGTATTTCATTATGGTTTAAATTGCAAAGAGAATTATGATTAACAAATGCTACTGAGTGGAAGACAGGATATGTTTCCAACACACCCCTGCTGGAGAAGGGACACTCAGTGTGGAATGAAGCATGAGAAAACACCAGGCTATTGTCAAATTGGTTACTCTCAAAATTTGACAATAATATGTGTATGGGTCACAGATTAGGGAAAAAAAAAAAAAGGTTTTTGACATAATGAAAATATTAATTTCATGGCTTTATCCTAGACAGTGGGATGTATAACTGCATTATATTTATACAAGAATAATGCCAAACACACATATGGGATTAAAAGAAATCCTGCTCAATAATATATCATTCAAAATAACACATACTTGTCAGAAAATCATATTAGGCACAGTACTACTTGGAAAGTTTGTATAACTGAAAATCTCACTCTAAGAATTGTACATCTTCAATAATAATTAAATAAAAATTACTGTCAAGCTTACATATGTTCCTATTATAATTACAACTTCAACTTTCGGCTCTGTAAGATGTTATTTCAACTTATTAAAAGATGATGTTGCCAATATTATTTAAATATTAACTTAAATCTAACGAGTACCTCAGTGACAATGTTATTCCTCAGGCCTTCTGTGACATTAAAGTCCCACCCAGCTTCACAGTCCACTACACCAGAGCGAGTGCCGTTAACAAACAGGTACTGAGTGCACTGGGAGAGTCCCCCACTGTCGCCTTCCCTAGTACCCTTCTCCCAGGGCAGTGAGGCATTTAGCACCTCATCTGTAGGGTTGGACACGGACAGGTGACAGTGATGGGGTGATGCCAGGGTCAACAATGGGTCAGAAGACAGCAAGAAGGCCATGAAGAGGTTGGGCAAGATGGAAAGCGCGATGAAGAGCCTCTGTTTCTTCCGTCCCAGGGCCATCACCATTACCTCACCTGTAGGAGGCAGCGAGGGAGGCATCGGGACGTTGGAGGGCGCAGGAGAGGACGGGGCAGGGGACGAGGGCAGAGAGGGAGGGGGAGGAGGGCAAGGACAAGGGGAAGCCAGAGGAGAGGGTGGGGACGTCATAGCTCAAGGTGAGGGGCCAGTGAAAAGCCGTCTGCTGTGTGGTATGGAGTCCGGAGATTCGCACCTGGCTTTGGATTCAACCTTTAATGTTGGTGTAAGAACAGGGGAGATAAAGAAAAGAATGAAAGAGAGAAAGACAGAATTTTAGATTTTGGTTTCTATTTCATCATCTAACAAAAGAAGAGAAAACAAGGCCTAACATGGCAAAAATGAGAGAAGTAAACTGATACAATTGCTATTACATTTCTGTTACATACTGTTGTATCAGAATCACTGAATTACCTTTCCAAATTATTAAACACTTCCTGAAATACTACCCTCTCTACCTGCCTACTAATCTATTATTACACTTGCCTTGGGAATCAATGAAACCATGGTTCATTCTGACTGGGGAAAAAAGACAGACGTCAGATACAGTGTCCTACACACCTGGAATAATCTTCAGAGGTCCTTGAAACTGTGTACTCATATGACACTGAGCCAGTTTAAACATGTAACCCTGTAAGACCTAATGTGTTATAGACAGTGTGTGAAAAAAAACAAAAAACATTCAAACCTTTGAGATCTTAACAGCTCCATGTTAAACTAAAGAAGTGGAGGTACTATGCATTATTTCTTTCCCTCCTTTCATGCTCTAGTGGTGAAAATGTGCTCAAACTTGTACATAGTGTCAGACAAGAGCATTCCAGACATTTTTAGCAATTCACAAAGAGTTTTCTACCTCAGAGATGTTGAATTCTCTAATCTGATTTATCATGTGTTGATAAATTTTCTATAACAGCATGGCTCTGACAATAGTACTAGCTGTAATGCAAATGATAGCTTTATATTAATGTGCAATCTAATATGTTATCGCTTTCTTTAGTAACGACTCTCTGACAGGGATTTGTATGGCGGACGAGCTGCATAATCTGCGGCTAGTAATAAATGGGTTTTAACAATGTCGTTATAAGAGTCGAGACGTTTATTTATCATGCGTGAGAGCGGTCCTGGGTGTCAGCACTCTGTAACAGTCCGTAGGTTTTCCACCACAAAAGAGATGTAAGGACCGAATGTTTCATGACAAGCTGTTTTTCTTTTTCTTCTCGTATTAACGTCAAGAGAGAGAAGTAGAGGCTGGTGAGCGAACAAGCTTCAATAACGTAAGTGATAACAGAAAATCATTTGACTCACGGATGCTGAAAAACATATTATCAAATGTAACTATAAATGGTTAAAAAGCACAATGTGTCACTCATTAATAAACTAGAAAATTTTAATGGTTGGTAAATTGCTGTGGTATAAGAGGAATTAAACACATCAGGATGTGCTGTAATAGGAAAATAATCAGGCTGTATCACACGGGCCCAACATTGAATATTTACTAATAGTGTTATTTCTTCAGTTACATTTTGTACGTTTGCAGTAAAATGTAAATTCATAGAATTGCATTTCTGCATCTTATTTGAGCTGTTTATATTGAATATTTGTGTTTAAGAAGTGGTCTAACTAAAGGTCTAAGTTTGGGTTCATGACTGGAGGAATTGAGAAACTGAGTGCTGAAGCAGAAACCACAAACAGTGGAATAGATCACCAAATCACAGGAAAAGCGTACGAAACGCAAGACTGGCCACGTTTAACCTCACGCATTAGAGGGTTAATTATGAACTTGTGCGCTTGTAAATGAATGTGTTTGGACTGCCCTCAATGAACTTCTAGAGAAATGAGAATTGAAATGAACAGTCTTAATCATGACAATGATCTCAGTTGTCTTATTATCTTTGAAATTACACAAACATTGCCCAGATCTGTTCAGTAAGGCCTACAACCATCCATCCAGCCTACTACCATCCATCCAACTACTACCATCCAGCTTGAGTTCATCTTCAGGAACCCGTGAATCTGTCTTTTTAATATCCATTCTGTTTAAAAATAATGACAGGTTTTCAGTATTTCAAGATGGAGAAGTTGGATCATATAGTGCTTAGTACAGCCTAGTGGCTGGATGTGCGTATTCCAGCATTACATAAGAGGCACATTAGAGATGGGGAAAAGTGCAGCATGTAAATAAACAAAAAAGAGCAACATTGTAGCAGGTTGTTATAACGTGGCTATGAACACAGAGCAGTGTGTGCTTGTGTGTTACTGTAGAAACAGCTGAGCCCTGCTGACACACACACACACACACACACACACAGACAGTATGAACAGTGTAAACACTGCTGCTTTCATCCTCTAAAGACACTTAGAGATTGTGAGTGTGATATATAAGGGACTTACCTCGTCCTGTGATGATGATGATGATGATGATGATGATGATGAGACTGTGAGAGCAAGTGTCACTTTGTCAGTGAGCTCAGTGAGAAATCATTAGGCGCAGGTGATTTTTCTTTCTTTCTTTCTTTAAGAGCTGGCCTCATAACCGCACTGCCTTCCCACTCAACGCGTGTCCTATTCCAAGCTGCAGTCCACTATACAAGTCTTCATGCTGGAACACTAATGTCCACTAAGCACAGGAAATTCAATGGCGTGGCCCGGGAATGGCACAAGTAGTCCTTTGTCCAAACAAAGGCTGTTGCTACACTGTCCTCCAGCCCGAGGTGCTATCCGCCGACATAAAACACACACATTAAATAAAGGCTCATTTCCGACACGCGCGACTTAAAGTGATTCAGCACAGACCGTACTAACCGGTTTCTCTGGGACAAAAAGAGGGCGGAAAATAAAAACTGCAACGGAACTACGTCCGGAAAAAGCGACCAGTCTCGTAATGTATCGGCTCCACTCGGCAGACTTTACCCTTTTCCGAAAAGAGCTGAGTTTCACTGTGCGGCCGCCAGGTGGCGCACTACATCCGCACAAAACACTGACTGGTCTGATGCATCTACTGCATGTCTCTCTCAAAACCTGTAAGTTGTATTATTCACCTTTCGGACATGTTTAACATGGTTTCACAGAGTTCTTTGCTTTAGTAGGCTACAGATGACCTCTACAGGCTTTCAAATGCTGTTTAGCTAAATCTGCACAGTGTTGATCCAGCTAGACACGTTAGGTCCAAGTCATTATTTATAGGCCTACTCATTTTCTGAGTTCTTAACAACCGTGCTGAAAAAACAAAAACAAAAAAAACACACACACACACACACACACACACACACACACACACACACACACACAATAGAAACCATCACAGAAATTCTAATGGTTTTATAGAATATATTGATAAAGTGTAATCCATATGTGTAACTAACATTTGGATATGTTAATAAAGTACAATCTATATGTATAACCAGCATTTAGAATTATTACTTAGAAGCATAATCTAATAATCAATATTAGTTAACAAACATAATCTATATGTATAATCAACATTTAGAAACATAATCTAAAACCATAGAAGACTTTTTAATCAAGTTATATTCTAAGTGTGTACTGAGCTAGAAGACTTCTATGTTGTAACGCACAGCAGGTGTTTTTCTGTATCTCTGTATTTCCTGTGTAATCTGAGTTAGAAGAACTGTGTATTTTGTCTACAGGAGCTTCACTCTATGGCAATAAATTAGCAATTAGACATTCACCAAAACTGTGTTTCCAATCAAAGTCCTTTAAGCTTGCAAACTAGTGTCAAAATAACAGATAAGACTTCCAGGATGAAGTGTACCAGGCTGGGACTAAAGCCAGAAAATCATTAAGGTATATGGGTGAATTTTGGGACAGAGTAAAAACCCTGTCCTGATGAAACCTTTAAGAAAATTCAACTGACAATGCATGCGCCACAAATGTAAGATATCATATAGATATGAATAATTATGTTGTGATGTTCACCACTGTACTGACCCCTGGTTCTGCTCCATGAAGTCCACTTTGAGATCCGCTGGTTTAAAGAGTCTAATACAGCTATAATGTAAGATTCACTCACAAATGGGGTATTAATATAGTCTGCACTTATAAAATGTTTCTCATTCACCCATTCATACACACACCAATGACAGCAGAGCTGCCATGCAAGGCGTTAGCTTGCCATCGGGAGCAACTTGGGGTTCAGTGTCTTGTCCAAGGACACTTCGGCATGTGGAGTCATGTGGGCCGGGATTTGAACCGCTAACCCTACGATTAGTGGACAACCTAAATAGGAATATGTTTTATCATTATCATTAATTTATTATAAATGCTTTACTGCTGTGTGCATGTCTCGCTTGCTCTGAGTTAAGATGCTGACATCTATAAAGTTGCTAAAAAGCACTATAAACATAAATTGACAAATTAGGTGATTTTTTAAAATAAACGTTTATTATTATTATTATGTGTCAATCTTGAGTGGGAACCTTACAACACAGTTTGGTCTATAGAAAGGGTACATTGTGTACATACAGTGTTGTGGTCTGTCAAGATTGGAAATTGGTATCTGTGGACTATAAACTATATTTTTACATTTTACATTTTATTCATTTAGCAGAGGCTTTTATCCAAAGCGACTTACAAATGAGGAAATACAAGCAAAGCGATATATCAAGCGGAGAACAATACAAGTAGTGCTACCATACAAGATTTCTAATTGAGTTCTAGGGAAGCAAAGCGCACAGAGGCGTAAGAGCCAGTGTAAGTGGGGGGTGGGTGCAACTTAGGGGTTAGTTACGTGCTCAGGGAAGAGGTGGGTCTTTAGCCGTTTTTTGAAAATAGTGACAGATTTTGCGGTCTGGATTGAGGTTGGAAGTTCCTTCCACCACTGAGGAACAGTTAGTGTGAAGTTTCTGGAAAGGGACCTCATGCCTCACTGAGTAGGCACTACTAAGCGTTGGTCATTAACTAATTGCAGGTTGCCTGAAAGAACATGAACTTAAACTACAGGAAGCCAGTGGAGGGAGATGAAGAGGGGTGTGGCATAGGTTCTTTTGGGCTGGTTCAAGACGAGACGTGATGCTGCATTCTCAATCATCTGAAGGGGCTTGTTGGAGCTGGCTGGGAGGCCTGGGAGTAGTGCATTGCAATAGTCCAGTTTTGAGATAACAAGAGCCTGGAGTAGTTGCTGTGTATCCTGTTCAATGAGATAGCGTCTGATTTACTTAATGTTGTACAGAATGAACCTACAGGACCATGCAGTTGTTGAAATGGCTTAGAGTACCAGGTATTCCCAGGTGGTCTCCCATCTAAGTACTAACCAGGTCCAAAGGCCAAAGGTTTGTGGACACCTGACCATCATACTTATATGCAGTTTGTCCCTAAACTGGTGCCACAAAATTGGACACACACAATAGTATAAAATGTCTCTGTATGCTGTAGCTTTACAATTTCCCTTCACTGGAACTAAGATTCTCGAACATGTTCCAGCATGACAATACCCCTGTGCACAAAGCGAGGTCCATGAAGACATGATTTGCCAAGATTGGAGTGGAAAAACTCAAATGGACTGCCCAGAACCCTGACCTCAACCCCACTGAACACCTTTGGGATGAACTGAAACGCTGACTGCACCTCAGGGCCTCCTCATGTGTTATCAGTTCCTGACCTCACTAATGCTCTTGTGGCTGAATGAACACAAATCCGAACAGCCACACTTCAAAATCTAGTGCAAAGCCTTCCCAGAAGAGTGGAGGTTATAGCAAGAAAGGGCACTAAATCTGGAATGGAATGTTCACGCACATATGAATATGAAAGTCAGGTGTGCACATACTTTTGGCCATATAGTGTATTTTGATTTTCTTAGTAGTTACAGATGCTTCCCTTACAGCAAAGTCACATGAACTTCACATATAAATAATAACAAATTACAAATTCACAGGATTAATTTATTTTTACATGATTTTTTCCCCATCGCATCTTATTCACATAATCACATGATTTAAAAAAACAACAACACTTGATCATGTGTAATGTATGCAATTAAGGAAAATGTGTACAACTATCTTATAAACTCTATGCACGTTCACCTCTTTTAACAGTTAACAGAAAATTATGAGTGATTACCAATCTGTTAATCACTCATAATTTTCCGTTCTAGTGGTTTGTAGTTTCTATGATCGCATTTAACTTAATTACAATTACCAGGAAATACGAAGTTCCCTCTAGATTTATTGGCCTTTTAATAAATGCAAGTCACTGGTCATTTGGTGTTTCGTAATGCTGGGTTTTGAGGTGCTGAGACTGAGCTGAAATACTGTCTTTCCAAATCGTGTGGCTGTATTTCAGGCCTGGAACCACATATTGCCCCATAGAAACTGGTGCAACTCAAACATTTGAGCACCAAGTTATTTCAACATATATTCAGGTATAATTGTAAGTTCTCTTAAGATTTTCCACTACCTATCCAAATTTCTCCTCTGCTCTCTCACCATTTTCCCTCATTGCACTAACAACCCGTCAGTTTGGTGTTATCAGCTCCAGCCATCTGCTCTCATGGCTTAGTTTTAACTTGGGGTAAAAACAGAACACACACACACACACACACACACACACACACACACACATATCATGTATATCATATTTACAGTGATACTAAAGAGAGGCACTTTTCATCCCAAGAAAATGTTATGGTGTGAGAACAGATGACAGGGCCTGATAACACTGGATCACTAGCAAACACAGACAAACAACCAGAAAAAAAAAACCCCTGTGTGTGTCCACTTCCCACTTGCTATCTGCATGCCCTGTGTCTGCAGTGGCTGCCACAGGAAGGCTTATAAAGCCATGCTTGTTGATGATATCTCCAGTTCAGTGTCCCACACAATGATGAAATCATACCCGTCCCACCAGAGCTGGGCCTCTGCTCTTCCCCACTAAAAATCCTGTGTCACTGTGTCAGTTGGCAAGAGCCTTTAGGTGAAGTAAGAGGGTAGGAGCCTAAAGGATTACTAATAGTATAGTAGATAATGTGTTATATTCGTCATATAACTGAAGTGATTTTCTAGTCTGTGCATGCTAAAATAATTATAAAATTCAGAAATATTAATATATTGTTATTTACTGTGGTGAAAAGCATGATAAAAAAGTACTGTTACTGTAGTGATAAGTCACATGGGTAAAAAGGTGAAAAACATCTGGTGAAAAATTGCTTGAGAAATTTACAGGGTACTTTTTGTCTAAAACTGACACGACTAATCTCAAAATCTTCTGTGCTAACTCACCAAATGAACTATGCTGAAGTTAACACCAATTATCAACAGCATGTTGGTAGGTAACATGGTAGGTAAAGGTAATGTTAGCTGGCTAGCTAGCTCATGTTAATTCATACATGTTTCCAGCTATACAGTTAGCTATGTAGCAAGGACCTCACTTAACATTAGCCTGAACATTACCTATAGAGTGTAGCAGCACTTAGATATAATTAACCCAGCAGGCAATCAGCACTGAACACTGAAGTGATACCTTAAGTTTAATACAGAGCTGTCATGCTGTAAAGCATCAAATGTTCTGGCTAGCTAGTCAAGCTCATTAAGCTAGCTAATGACTTCCCAGTACATATTTTCACAGGTTGAATACTGAGCTGTGAAATGTCTCCATGGGCATAATTTGCAGATTATTACCACAGTGTTTCCTTTAAAATATTTAAAACTGAAGATCAATTGGGCCAGGGATGCTCTTCTGTCTCCACTGTCTCAGACATTACAGCTGCTGATTAAAGCATTTGGCGCCTGAAGTGTTGCTTTTTCAAAGGAAACTGCTTTGCTCTTTTTTAAATGATTTACTATTGGCACATAATGCCTTTTAATTGGTTTATAGTATTCCAGGATTAAATGTGGCTAAAATCTCTTCCAGAGGTAAAAAGAAAAGAAAAAAAAAGTATTGTCGTTTACTTAATAATAATAATAATAATAATAATAATAATAATAATAATAATAACAACAACAATAGTAACAATAATAATAAAAAGTTAACCATATTACTTTCCACCCCTGGTTTATATATATATATATATATATATATATATATATATATATATATATATATATATATATATATATATATATAAAATACATAATAATGGAGAACTTTTTTTTTACAACAATAAAATTTTGTTTTGTTCAAAAGTAAAATAAATAAAGTTCACTTCACATTACATATATATACAGAAAATATGCTATAAATGTAATATGCAATGTGAAGCAAGTAATATTTTAAAAGTTAGCTTTATTTATTTTACTTTTGAAAAAAACAAAAATTTTTGTGGTAAAAAAAAAAATGTTCTACATTATTTTGTATTTGTCCTTCTGTGTTTAAGGGTTTCTTCCACTTGTGTATGCTATAGACTATATATTAGGACAATTCTTCTTTTTTTTTGTAAACACTGACATTTCTGATACATATATGTCCAGTAAATTACATTAAAACATACATTATTTATATAAAATATAAGTTCAGTGCAAAAGATTGCATACACTAACAAGTCATTTAATGAGAGCTTTACAGCTGTTTCAAAAAATGGTAACAAAAAAAAGTAACAAAAATGGTCAACAAATGTCATGTAAAGATATGAATAATAAAACAGTGTGAGCCGAAGTTCCCCGCTGAAGCTACGATTACATATATGGCTATGAGGAACATTCAATTATCAAGAAAATAGCAAAATGGATGTGAAATTCTGTACTTGTTAATAAAGACAGAGCCAGAAACATCCTGTCCTCTTGAAACTTTGTTTAATTCACTTCTATCATAATAATACTAAAATACTTGGATTCTTGGAAAAATACAAAAAAAAAAAAGATGGACATGAATTTGTTTTTATAAATTAGAGACTATTGAAAAGGCCAACTGTACTGCAAAAACATTTTACCAAGTGAAAATATCCTGAATATAGTCAAATGTATCTAGTATTTCCTATTATAAGATTAGCATGCAACAAATATAAGCTTATTAAACTTATTTTAAGACATTGTTACTAATTTTAAGCTTGACTTTCTCTGATTCTATTGGCAGATAATTCTGCTCATTTTAAGCATTTATTTCTAAAATGGTGTAAAATTATCTGCTAATAGAAAAAAAAATGTAAAGAATAGAATGAGTAAAAATGTCTCAAAATAAGTTTAATAATCTTTTATTTGGTGTATGGTAATCTTATAATAGGAAATACTAGATAAATTTGACTATATTCAAGATATTTTCACTTGGTAAGATGTCATTTCTTGCAGTGTGTGCCATTTTCCTGCTTTTCTTTTATTTGGTTAATTGAATACATAAAGAAAGCGCTTTAATAAAGTGATGCTATCTGCAGTTTAGCTAGCCTGACTACATTTCAGAATATTTATGGTCCATTTTGATCTGCATATTGCTTTACAGGCTATCCTATTGATATAGAAACTGAGTGAGTCTAAAATATGACAGTATAATCTTACAGCCTTTACATTTCTTCATTTATGTAATTATACAATCAGGTCCACTAACCTGATAACTACGGTAAGTGAGTTTCTAAGGTCTCTCAACAGTTCTCGTCAACTCTTAAGTCATTTACTTTGCTCTGTAGGTGGCGCTGAGAGAGATAGCGACTGAGCGTGTCCACCTCATGGCTAAGTTGTTCGATGTGCAGCAGTAGCCTGTGATTTTCCTCCTGAAGCTCCAAGGCCTTTTGCTGGGTGAGCTGGATACGCCGGCGTGCCTTATCCCGGCTCTTCCTTACAGCGATGTTGTTGCGCTCACGCCTCAGTCGGTATTCCATGCTGTCCTTACTCAGGCCTCTCTTCTGCCCTGGCTGCCGAAAAGTGGACGGAGGAGGAGGAAGAAGGAACTGAGAAAACTCCTTTACCGTGTTGCAAAGTTCACAGAAGAGGTAGAACGAACACAAAAGCAATATGATCACTTGACTTGCAGTAAATACTATTATGCAATATTGCATCAAAGCAGTGGGAACAAAAAAAAAAGGCTAATAATAACATTTCTTGTACCTGTTGTATAACGTGACTCTGCTGTGCTGGTCTTTCAATTGTTGAATTCGAACAAGTAGAATAGGGCAAATACGCCATGCCCATCATTGGCTCTCCGCTCCTATCACTTGTCCTGGACAGTCCCTGAGACCCCATCGAATAGCCATATGGTCCTTCTTCCATCTGGGAAATGTGACTGGGCAGGCTACTGGAGGTTGAAGTGGTGGAATCAGGAGCCAAGGCCAAGGTGTTGCTGACCAGTGAGGAGCACGAATGATTATTGGATGAGAATATGTGAGCAGTAGAACGACTGTGTGAGATTGACATCTAAGTAGACAAGAATTGATAAATAAGCAAAAGTGTTTCTATGTTCATTAGTAGCTAGAAGAATAAAAATATTTTAAGTCAAATTTAGTCATGTAAAGATAGCAGCACTTCCTCAATCCAGGTACGTAAACACAATAATTCAAATGATATTAGCTGTCTTTCATAGTCTATGTTGGAGAGAAAAGACAGTAAAATAGAGGTTTGAAAAGAACTCACCCTTACTTTGCCTTCTTCTTTGTCCGTTTTGCTCCACGCTTGCACCCAAACTACACTGATCTGTCCAAAAAATCCGTTATAGTACAGGTACTCAAGAGATCATGACACCATCATTTCCTCTGTCACAACCCCCTTCTCTGTCTCTCTCACTCTCTTTTTGCCTCACACATTGGCTTTTTAAATTTCACTGACTTTCTAGGGGATAAATGTAAATTATTATCTCGGATTTTCCATATAATAATATTTTAATAATATTAATATATCTAATAGTCTATTAATATTCAGGAATACAAAAACGAAGCAGGGAAAACATGTAAATGCCTAATTATATTTATTCTTATATTTAAGCCAAATATGTCTGTGCTCTGATATCCATTTTTTTAAAGTGTTTTTGTTGTTAAATGTTATAGTTTCTCAATCAGTATGACCCAAAACGGATAAAACATGTGAGGTTGGGTGCCCAAACTGCAGACATACTAGTCAGAGAAATAATAATAATAATAATAATAATAATAATATGTTTATTAGTCCATATTTATCAAAACAATTTAGCTATGATTCATAATTTTCACTATCCATAGAGCTATCTGTATTAGGATTTAATTGGCAAACCTGTTCGTAGACCTGCAACACAACTCTGAGAAAAACGTCAGAGAAAGGATGAAAGGTAAACCAATGAGCAAGAATTCTTGATGGACAGAACCAGTCAGTGATGGATGGACACTCGAACAGTAGAGTGACAAAACTGAACTGTATAACTCACAAACCTGGGCATGGATCTTATCTTCTTAAATAACTACATTTCAGTAGTTTTGTGATTTTTTAAAAATTGTTTATCTCAGTTTAAATAGTATAGGAGTAGCTCTGACTTTTCTCTACCCCGAATGGATAATTGGGTCATTGACAAAAGCCAAAAAAAACCCCAAACTGACATTTGTCTGCTCTTAAAATGTATGATAGCGCTTCTGTTCTTCTCAGGGACGAGTCAATGTCTAACTTGTTCCTCATTTGTTCGATATTTGCTCAGCAAGGTCTTAAGCCTTTATGATTAAAGTCTGTTTTCTTTTCATATTTATATTACCATTTATTGCATGGTGGTTATTTTATATATTTTAGCCAACAAGCAGACAAACTTTAAAAAAAAAAAAAAAATCACACACCCTTTAACAGTTCTACAGATTGCTTGGTCTTTTATTCAACAGCCACAAAACATTTACACCATTTCCTGTAAAAGAAATGAGAAGACATGTAAGTAAAGGGAAGTAGACATCAATACTCCACAGAAAAAGAAATCACTATTGTTAACTTTGTATACTTTTGGCATCAAGAAAGTTTAAAACCTCAAAGGTTTAAAACCTCAATCAGAACATGCCATAACAGTACACTGAGACTAGTAATAAAATCTGTATTTACACAAATTGTAATGTTTATTTTGTTTTTGGTTTACTAAGGTTCCTTAAAAACATATGTTTAGCCAACAACAGAAAAAAAGAGAAAACCTACAGAATATAGCCAGTCGATGAAGGCAGACACGCGAGTGAAGACAGTTGGTTTGCTGTACAGATTGCAGTTTACAGCAGAGCCAAAGCTGACTACACCATGAACCCTCCAACTGTCATCACTGAAGCAGTTCAGAGGTCCACCAGAGTCGCCCTGAAATGTTCATATGGCCCACAGGATCAGGACAGAAATTAATTACAAATATAATGAAACTGAATTGTCAAGGCTGGGAAAATATCTGTACCTGGCAACCAGAGGTCAAACCATCTCCTCCAGCACACACCATGGTTTTCTTGACCACACTGCCCCACCATGCAGGAGTGGAGCACACAGTGTAGTCTACCACACTGATGGGTGCCTCCTGCAGGACATCTGGCATATAACCACCAGCTAAGGACAGGGTAATGTGAAACAAGGACCAGTCAGATATTAAAAATCTTTTAAAACATTCTATAATTTACACAATGGGATTTCTGCTCTGAGATGTAGATTATAAAATTTGACACATTGAAGATGGCTTGATCCAACAAGCTCCTGGTTATTTAAATTAGTGTTTATTAACTGTTGGTGTGTGGTGCCATTGGGGTAGGGTGGGGGTGGGGGGATGTTGGTGGGGGTGTTTTACTTGATGGGACCTTAATGCATGTAGAAACAATAGAAATTTCAGTGATGTTAAATTCAAAGTTAAAATTTAAATAATAAAAGTACAAAAAAAAGGTATATTACTATATATTAATATATTTCACAAACAAAAGTAACACACTTTAAGTAACAAAATGTCCCATTACAAAATGTTCTATTAATACTAGCCTATCTAAAGTATCAGGGGGTACTTAAGGCAAATAGTTTGGGTTGAAGGGGTTCAGCTGTCCAAAAGGTTTGAGAACCGAAAATTTAATTGGTCTGGAGCAGAAGCATCAGGAACATGGATCTCAGCTTGATTAAGGAACATGATTAAACAAAATTATTGTGGAAAACCTTTTTAAACTTACTAGCCAGAAGTCCCCATCCAGTAATATAGCACGTAAAGCCATTGGGCAGAACTTGACCACTGTAAGGCACCTCTGCAATGGCTACATAACCATTGTCGTAGACCGGAGAGTCCAACTTCATCAAGGCAATATCATTCCTGATGGGAATGAAATACATGATATAAGCATATAACATGTAATATAAGGTATTAAACATGACACCACATGCAATTATAGTAACATAATCCACAACAAGGTGGTGTGATGCTTCACATTAGGCCTTTACCGCCATGAAGTGGATTATTTTCCTATGACAGCATGTCCTGAAGCATTTTATAATTCTTATACCACAGCGACAAATCGTGCTTTTTATGGTTACATTGTGGAACATCTGTGCAGCAAGTTAGTAACTGTTATGACTTATATCAGCTATAAACATTTATTTCTTCACCAGCCTCCTTTTTTTAATCCCTTGAAGTAATAAGAGAAAAAATGCAGTTTGTCATATTATGGAAAAAACGCAAATACACAAGTCCTGAAAGGTTTTTACAAGTACCGACACCCGAGACTGGTTATATAAAGACACTTTTTAAAAAATAAATGTATTTTTAATCCCTGTGAATAAGTTGTTACTAGAGAAACAATTATGCAATAGAATGAATACATTAATATAAATCTATCATTTGAACTACAGCTGGAACTACTGTCAGAGCTGCTGTTACAGAAATCTAATCAACAACTTTTATCTAATCAGATTCGAAAATTCATCACAGTGGTATAGTTTGCTTAATACAGCATATATGAGATTAATAAAAATATAAAAACTTTAAAGTTGCACCCTGTTGCAAGATCTCCAGTCCAGCCAGGATGAATTTTAATCCTTGTCACAGCACGAACCTGCTCACGGCCTTCGGCCTTACTGAGGTCATACTCCCCCAAAACCACACGATATTTCTTGACGTCCAAACTGTGAGAGGAATAAATTCGTTTTTGTGCTTATATGTTCCAGAGTAATTTAACAGTGCTATTTATTATGAGTATTTACACATAAAATATGCAAATTTCATTTTTAAAACTAGAAACACACATAACTGATTATAGAAATGTCAATTCCATGTTAAATTCAACTAGAAAATTTTATATCAGTGCTCAAATAAATGTATTTTTGTGCTCATATGCCCATAATCATTTTATAGCGCTATGTTTGTATGAGTATTTACACATGAATGTAGTTTGCACACTACGGTTTTTTTTTAGAATAGAAACACACACAGAATTTAGTATTAGATGGAAGAGAGAAAAGGCCTCACTCGAGGATACAGTGGGCTGCAGTCATCACGTAATTGGCACCAATAAGGCTTCCTCCGCAAATGTGAGCAAAGTCACCACTGTTCCAGTGATCATTCTGCAGAGATATCTGCAAAGGGACAAATAAGGATATAACAATAATATTACAATATACAACAATATCATTAGCTTGGTATAACACTCTTGCTTTTGGACCCTGGACAGACATATACGTAACTATGACTAATGGGTATTAGGTAAATCTAAAAAATATGAATATCTTAGTTGGTTAGTTTTGCCATTTCTAGTATGTGATTACCTGCCATTTCCATGTATTTGGGCGTGCATTGGACCCACCTACAACCTTCCCACTCTGCCCCTCATTCTCCACTGCCTGCTGGGGTAGAACAGTGGCAGAGATGAGACCTGCAAACCACAAATGCATTCAGAGATATTAAGCAGAAGGCTGAAATAATAAAGCAGAACCAAATGAAAATCATTAAACAATTGCACGTGTACTAAAATAACTAGACAGCTAAAGCAACTACATTTTCTGTATGGAAAGGATGAAAAAAGTAAGAGTGTATATGTATTACCAATACAAGTCAAGAGAACTGCAAGGTGCATCATGCTGGATTGCAAATGATTTTCCTTCAAAAATGACCTCATACTTATACACCTGATGGGAGTCCAGGTGTCTGTCACAGGCAAGGGTTATTTACACTGGAGTGTGTTAAGATTGTGATTAAAAAAAGAGAAGAAAGGTACATGGTATCTTTCTGAAGTGTTCAAAATACGCAGATTCAAGGCTGTGAAACGGAGCAGGTGGACCTAGATTTATACTATTTATTTTTTTATTTTAAGCACAGATGCTTATCATTATTATTAACAGAAAACAGTTCATGGAGGAAATGGGCTGGTAACAGAAACGAGAAATAAATAGACTGGTTAGAAACTTTTAGAAACGGAGGAACATTTACAGATACAATCAAATATTTAAATACATTATTTTGTACACTCCAGTATACATTCATTAGAACATTTATCGGATTGAAAACATTTCATATATATATATATATATATATATATATATATATATATATATATATATGTATATATATATATATATATATATATATATATATCAGTATAATAAGTTACTGTATAGTTGTGAATTTTTAAGTTGGTAAATATGTATAAAAATTTCAAGCTGTACACCTATTACATATTTATTTATATTTATATCTATAGGAAAGAGAAAATATTATAAAAGCCATATACATTCACTGTATCTAGTCTACTTTGCTATTAAATCAGTGAAAGTTTGATTAAACATAATCTGTAAATGTGTTTAGATTGATTAAATGTCTCTTTGTGCTTATGGCCTCAGAGAAAGCTGGGCTCGGTGTAGAATTTCAGTTTGGATCTGAGGATAATCAGGATACTCCAGCAGAACCTGTGAAAACAAAACACCGCCTTTACATCCTTTCTTCACTCATAAAACATCTTAATTGAATCTACAAACAGATTTCATTAATGACACAGCAGGAAAGTATGGAGCTTAAAAACTGAATTGCATTTGTTCCAGGTGTTAAGCCAGAGCCTGTATATCTCCCCTACTATAGTAACATGGTGCCTGATTATTAAATACTAAGCAACTCTATACCATAAAATTCTGAGGCTTTTATTCTGTTTATCTGAGTCATACAAACCTGATGACAGACATCAATGGCCTGTGTGTAATTCTTGTACTTCAGATAATTGAAAGCGAGTCTGTATCCTGTGACGAGAGTAAAATTAGCTGTTAGTGCTGTGATTAATATAGGATGATAAATCTGTGTTTAAACTGAAGTTGGGATGCTCTGTAAAATGTAAATAAAAACAGAATGCAATGATTTGCAAACCTCATAAACCCATATGTTATTCACAATAAAATATGACCCTCTATAAGATACTCTTTTTATACCCAGTCATGTTACTGACCTGTTGCCAACAGTCCTCCAGCTGTTACTTTTCCAGCCTTTTGTTGCCCCTGTCCCAACTTTTTTGAGATGTGTTAAGGCCATCAAATTCAAAATTACTTAATTTTTTCCTGAAAATGGTACATTTCCTCAGTTTAAACATTTGATATGTTCTGTTGTGAATAACATGAGGGTTTATGAAATTTGCAAATCACTGCATTCTGTTTTTATTTATATTTAACACAGCATCCCAACTATTTTTTTTATAGTAATAAAACTATAATCATGTAATAACAATAGTCTTGGCATTATATAAAGATAGATTTGATTAATCAACGACTGAGAAATATTTGTGCTCAGATAAAATCCCTACCGATTGCAGGGTCGATGCAGTAGCTGTATTTCCAGGCCAGTTCGTATTGCTTAGCAGCGTCTTTATACCTCTGATCATTCTCCATTATGAAGCCTTTATACTCATATGCCTTGCTGCATGACTGAATAATTACAACGCAAAAAACAGCAGTGTATAAAAGTTATTTTACATTGGAAATGATGTAATTGTTGATATAAAACTAAAAGGACACAGAGTTCCATCTAAGAAACAAACACCGTGAAGCTGTCCTGAAGGAAATATTACCACTAAGGCTAACAATTTCCACATGACATTTTCGTACATTATTGTGTCGAATACAATCATCCAGAAGCTTCTCAGCATTCACATATTTTCCTGTTTTGATGTACATGTCAGCGAGGAGCAGGCAGCTTTCCTCAAAGTCCTCAGCAATACCAGGGGTCCATTGCATGTTGATGATCCTCTTTAGGAAGTTTCTCGCTTTGGGAGCCTGTTTGTGCAGCAACAGGAGTGCCTGGGCTACTACAAGCAATGAGGTCTCCAACATCACCTACAGCCACAGAGGAATCTGATAAGCTCACACATTCACATTTCAGCAGACTGTACTTTTCTGTCTTACCCTAATACTTTATGTTGTGTTTAAATGTCTGCTTGATAAGCAAGTCAGTAGGCCAACAAATAAAATGTATAAAGAATTGTATCCAGAGTAGGGTGCAAATTGTTCGTCTGTTAGACGTTACCAAATGCTTTCCCTCTCACAGCAGCAGCACTCAGTGTATAATTAATACACTCTAATCTGTATAAATAACACTAACAATATTCCTTACTAGCGGTAATATAATGATTTTTAATCACATTATAATGCATTTCTGAGATAATATTACATCAGAATTTGGAATAGCGAATAGTTTGTTTTCAATCATATGTTCATGTATGCCTGTCATCAAACAGATGCAACTCTCACACACACACACACACACACACACACACACACACACACACACACACACACACACACACACACACACACAAATGCAGTTTCCTAAAAACCCCGGTTTACCTTCTTTTCTATCATGTCAGACAGGACATGCACAGCACTCTCTATTTGTTTCGTCTCCTTACTGTAGATCAGACAGAGGTTGTAAAGGATTGTGGCTTTGTCCTGGCCGGCTCTGGAGCGGGGCTGGAATTGTCTCAGGAGATTCTGGGCTATGTTTATTCCCATTAACTTTTCTTCATCAAGGGCAAGTGGCGTACTGGAGCTGGGAAATTAAAAAGAGTATAATTATGAAAAATAGAAGCAAATTTCAAGTTTGTTTATGTTACAGTTTCGTTGTTATGTTACAGTATTACAATATATGTAAACTCTTTAAATGACCTCATCTTAAATATGCTAAAATAATTTGAAAATCTAAGCAAGCAATAAGTATAAGTGTAACAAAAAATGTTTATTATTAAACATTAATGATATATATATATATATATATATATATATATATATATATATATATATATATATATATATATAATTTTTTTTTACAGTTACCTTTAGCATTGTCTATGAGTCTTTTATCTACACACATACCAGGTTTACCCTCCAAGAGTACCTGCCTTTAATAAAGCACTCATTAAGAGTAGCCTTAGGATCTGAGAGCAACCTGTTAATAAGTTCCACAAAGATTATATAGATTATTTATTTAACTGCTATTCTGTATAATTTTGTTTGGTCTGTGGAAATAATAGTGATTCAATTTTGACTGGCAGTGTGCATGTATCACATTAAAATAACTTAGAGTAGAGCATGGTAGGTTTTAATAACATTAGGAAAAAAATGAAAAATACATTTGAAAACATTTGCCACATTTCATTTCTGACAAATGAAAACTGAATTTATACAAGCAGAACATTTAGTAGGTTTCACTGATGTTCCGACAGCAGAAATGGCCAAATAATGTATGTCAAAATCAAAAGTCATATATTCGCTACATATTTTTATGCCTAATCTTTGCCTTTAAAACTACCTACAACCTCTTTTGTATCCTCTGATGAGCTTTTGATCTTCTCAGCTGTAATACTGGCTAGTAGGCCATCCCCAGCACTTTCTTCTTGACACATCTGCTCAAACATCATCTGCCTCAGATGATGTCCGGCAAAACTTCTTCTCAAACTAATTTTCAGTTAATTTTGCCTTGAGCTTTTGGATTATCTTGTTTCAGGATACACTTTGCAGGATGTTTTTGCAGAAAAATGTTCTTGTTACCTTGTTACCACAAACTAAACTAAATGGTGATAAATCACTCTGCGATGTCTGAGCACTCTGTGCAATTAGCAGCCAGTTCTTGCCAAGTTACATAGGGCATACTTTTCAAGATTTGTGATGATAGCTCAATGCTAGTTGTGTGAAATGCCTGCTGAAAGCAGATCGGCTGAAGGCAGCCATGTTTTGAGTGCTAATTAAAACCAAATTTCAGCTTAATTAGACTTTTGGTTACTAAGAAACAGCTTTTTGGACTTATACTCCACCCCCTATCAATGGCCACACTTCAGACTTTGAAGACAAACTCAGAACCTTGCACTGAACATGTATTTCAGGCATAGTTCAAATCCATATGTCCAATCATGAATTACAGCCCTTAGAATAGATTGATGTTGTTAACAAACACAGCATCTAGTTTACAAATCTCAACATGCTTTTGATCATTATTGAGGTTCAAGACTCTCCTAAGTTTTGACATCAAAGTTCTGAAGATTGGCAAAAATAAATAAATAAATAAATAAAAAGATACAAGGACTAGTTTGCAAAAGTAAGTTTCACATATTATGCACATTATAAAAAATTTTGTATGGGTGGAGCTAAATGGTCCAAAAGGCAGTTTTGTAGGGTTTGAGCAAAAGAATCAAGCAAACAAAATAATTTCACTGTGCACCTTATTTTTCAAGAGATACTGTATACTTGGCTTTGTGTACACAAACAAAAATAGCACACCCGAGTAGCCAAACACGTCTGATAGTAGTAGGTTCCTACCTGTACCTACTATTAAGTATTGTGATAATAGCTCAGTGGTAACCCAGTCAAGTGCCTGCTGAAAGCTGACTGACCAAGGGCTTTTTGATCTTTACTGATGTTTGAGTTTGACACCAAATTTGTAAAGATAAGCCAAAAATCCTAGGACTAGTTTGCAAAAGTGGGTTTTGAGAATTTGTCCTCAGAATTGTTAGGAACAAACAAAATTGGGAACAAAACAAATAATGGACCAAACCATAAAACCCAGTGCTAGCACTACCATTTCAGGCACATCTCGGGTTCCCGAATAGTGAGAGGGAGTAGTAACTATTGACCAAATTTCACATAACTTGTGGTTCGGCCTGCACAATTTGTTTTAAGACAGAAATACTGTATATTAAGAAGAAGATTAGAAGAATTAGAAGAAGAAGAAAATCCTAACAAGTACAGTACGGTTCCAGCACCTTCAGTCTCCAGGACCTTCCAACACCTTTGGTGCTTGGTTCCCTAATGGAAAAATTACGTAGTAAAAAAAAAAATAAATAAAATAAATTCCACAAATTTAGTGCTCAGTGCACATTCTGAACAATAAACTTCATAGAGTCACTTAATGGGCCTTTGCAGTGCAGTTCTACTGAATCAGCTCTGTACCTTGAGCCCTCCTCTGAGCTCTCAAACACCTCTCCTCCAAATGTCTTCTTGTCTGGGTTAAGACAGATGTGCACCATCAACTCGAGGGCATCTTCCCCCCATTCGGCATCCCTCCTGGCCTGGTTCAGGTGCATCATTGCCTCCTGTACACGGTACACATGCCTAATACAGACAGAGAATCTTCAAATACACCACCTGCTTAGCTGAGACAAATGTGCAATGAAAATAATGTCATTGTAAAATGTTTACATGTTTTTCTTTGTTAGATAAAAGAATGTGTATAATGTGTTTTTAATATGTTTATCACAAGTCCATTATTATTATAAGTCTTTATTATGTGACCAGGAAACTTCACTAAACAATGCATTTACCCTTTCATTGTCAAACACACACTTAAAGAGGAAACAGCAGACGGTGGTTAGTCACAGAACTAAATACTAAAGAAAAACTGGTAGAGGCAACTTAAATAAAACTATATAAATGCTGATGACCAGGGTCATGTGATTTAGGACTGACGGTTTTTAAAGTAACACTCTTGTTACTTTTAAAAAAGAAGATTTCACAGTGAGGGCTGCTTGATACTGACCAGTAGTAGAGGCCTTTGCAGTAGTTGTAGCCTGGTTCTGTAACCGCAGTTGGAGAGTAGGCTTCACATTTCTCAAAGAAGGACAACACTTCCTCCAGTCTCCCCACCCAGCGTAGCATGTGGAGAAATTTCACCAGTGCATGGAAGTTGTCTGTTCCAAACAAAAGCAACATTGTCATAAAATTGTGTGAAATATATACATATATGGCCAAAATATTGTGAACCTAACCATCACACCCGTATGTGCTTTTTTTGAACATCCCATTCCAGATTTAGTCCCCTTTGTTATTATAAAAACCTCCACTTTTCTGGGAAGGTTTTCTACTAGATTTTGGAGTGTGGCTGTGGGGTTTTGTCCATTAAAACACAAGAGCATTAGTGAGGTCAAGCAGTGATTTCAGGTGAGAAGGCCTGGGGTCCAGTGGACATTGCAGTTCATCCTAAAGTTGTTCAGTGAGGTTTGAGGTCAGGACTCTGTGCAGGCCACTTGAGTTCTTCTCCAGCCTTTGCAAAACATGTCTTCATGGACCTTGCTTTATGCACAGGAGCATTGTCATGCTGGAACAGGTTTGGGCTCAACCCCTTAGTTTCAGTGAACGAAAACTATAATGCTACAGCATACAAAGACATTCCATACAGTTATTTACTGCCAACTTTATGGCAACTGTTTGGGGAATAGACCTAGGGGGTGTGATGGTCAGGTATCCACAAAGCTGTTGCCATTTAGTGTATGTTAGTTTCCCACAAAAACATTTCCAATATCAGTACCTGGATGTTTGTATAGGATATCTGTGTACAGCTTGAGGGCTTCTTCTTTTTGGTTTCTCTGGAACAGCACGTCAGCTAACAGCTAATGTCATGTTAAATGTGCAGAAACATAGACATGACTATTAACATTAAGCTACTGGAACTGGTGGAAGAACATTAAGTGTCAAACATGTATGGTGGTAGTCTGGAAAAAACATTATGTGTCACTGGACTTGAATTTTTTTTTTTTTTAAGAATTGGATGGGAAAAATTGGATATTTCTGCCTATAATGGGTTGCTTTTGCCAACTCAAAATTAAGAAACTATAATTGTATTTCACCAAATTGACCTGGAACTGTTTTGTTCAGTTTTTACTCTTGCCTTGGTTATTCTGCAAAAATATACAAGGCAAGAAAATAATAACTCAACACAGTGTTAAAA
Source organism: Ictalurus furcatus (assembly GCF_023375685.1). Classification (NCBI taxonomy): domain Eukaryota; kingdom Metazoa; phylum Chordata; class Actinopteri; order Siluriformes; family Ictaluridae; genus Ictalurus; species Ictalurus furcatus. The sequence continues at coordinate 27,918,500 of NC_071255.1, read as the reverse complement.
ACATTGAGTCTGCCTAAAGATATCAAAAACTTTGCTAGTTTCATCAAACAGTGAAGGTCTGGTATTGATCAAGTTGCTGGATAGATACACTGATCAGCCATAACATTAAAACCACCTGCCTAATATTGTGTCGTTCCACCTTGTGCTGCCAAAACAGCTCTGATCTGTCAAGGTATGGACTCCACAAGACCTCTGAAGGTGTGCTGTGGTTTCTGGCACAAAAACGTTAGCAGCAGATCCTTTAAATCCTGTAAGTTACAAAGTGGGACCTCCATGGATCAGACTTATTTGTCCAACACATCCCACAGATGCTCAATCGGATTGACATGTGGAATTTGGAGGTCAATTCAACACCTTGAACTCTTTCTCATGTTCCTCAAACCATTCCTGAACAATTGTCGCATTGTCCTGCTGAAAGAGGTCACTGCCATTAGGGAATACCGTTGCCATGAAGGGGTATACTTGGTCTGCAATAATGTTTAGGTATCTGTTATGTGTTAAAGCAACATCCACATGATTGCCAGAACATTGCCCAGAGCATCACACTTCCTCCTCCAGTTGTCCTTCCTTGGACCACTTTTGGTAGGTACTAACCACTGCATACCTGGAACACCCCCAAGACCTGTCATTTTAGAGATGCCCTGACTTGCTCTGGCTCTTGTCAAAGTCTCTCAGATGCTTATGCTTGCCCATTTTTCAACACATCATCTTCAAGAACTGACTGTTTACTCACTGCCTAATATATACAACCATATATAAGTGCCATTATAATGAGATAATCAGTGTTATTCACTCCACCTATCAGTGGGTTTAATGTTATTTCTGATCAGTGTACGTCATTTAACAAAATGTACATAAGCCTAAAAAAAATCAATTTGTAATCAGATACTGGCTGTCATAATGTTTGTGATGGTCCTGCACTGCATTTGATATTAAATCTTTAAATGCAATTTCTCCCTTTTAACTTTTAGAGGTAAACCTTTAAAATGCTAGAGTTTGTGGTTAAGGTACTGATAAAAGTGGAACATGTTTCAGTTCATGAAAATCCAGTTTTCAGAAGTATATATAAAAAATGTCAAAATTTCACGGTGAGAAGGGTTTGCTCAGGCCACCACAGATATATTGCCTGGGCCTAAATTAAATATGGATTTTGGCCATAATATTTAACCACACTAATCATACACTTAGTTTAAGGCTAGACTCCGTCCATCTGATAAACCTACTCTAAACTACAAATGTACCTACCATGGTGGTGCTAGTATGATTTTCATTGAGCTTCAATATCTTAAAACAATGGTCTTCACAATAATTCAGTTGCTGGTGTTCGTAGTACAACTGAGCAACTTGTAAATGAATCTGCAGAAAAGAAAAAATATATATTTATTATCAAGAAGACTGTCTGTTAGTTCCTTGAACTTCCAAACTTTATAATTTGATGGGCATTGAGGTGGACACTACAGAACATGACCTCTATGTCATCTGGAGTGTAGCTCAGAGCATCTGAATAACACTGCTTCGCTCTCTCTAGATCAGGTTTCCTGCGATACTCTTGGGCCTGTTCACAACAAATAGCTGCTGCCACTTTCCTTTGCTCATCTTTGGTCTCAGGTTGCTCAAATGGCAAACGTCTCATAATCTTCTGCTGGACATCAGAGATCTGAGGACAAGTAGAAACATGCAAGAAAAATAAGAGTTCATAAAATAGGTGTAAAAAAAAAAAAAAAAAAAAGGCCCACATATGGATGTGATGGTAAGGTGTCCACATAATTTTGAATATATAGTGTATTGTAACTGTAAATAAACAAGATAAATAGTCACTGACCTGTTGTATCTTCTCAAGACATAGTTCATTTCTGGCCTGCAGAATTTTCACAAGCATTCTTGAAAATTTTACATCATTCACCATGGTGGTCAGATCAGTACCTGAGAAAACAAGAAATACATAATTGTGTTTTTTACACTCATCTGAGAGCATTCTAAATGTCAGTTGTAAAGGCAGTCTATTACTATCTCAGTGTAACTTCTGTAAGTAGCAATAATGTAGTACCACTAATAGATCATACAGTACAATCATAGAAAAAAAGGGTCCTTTGAGGGTTTATTGGACAATTAAGGGTTCTTTGTTTCTGCCTGCCTAATTTTACCATAGGATTTTACCTGGAGCCGTTTCTGGTCACTTTCCCTTTCAACAGGGTAACACTGATTTAGGGTTCTACATAAAACCTATAAGGGTTCACCCAGAGGGACAAACAAAGGCTCGTAAATAGCATTTGGACCATGTAATTAAAAGCCACACAAGTAAATATATTGTAAAAACATAAATCTACATACAGAACCTAATCTATAATCTATATAAAGGAATTACGGTCTTCATGATCCAAGGCTTTCTGTATGATTTTCTCAGCTCTTTCAGACTGCTTGAGTTTAAGCAGAAGCTCAGCCAAGTCTAAACACACAGAGTCCTTTATGCTGGTGTTGAGAGCAGCTTCATAGTAGTTAACAGCCTGAAGAATAGCACACAAATCAGGGCACATATGAGCAATTAGTTGATCATTCAGTCTATTAAAGTAAGAGACAAACGACATTTTTTAAACAAACAAACAAACAAAAAAAAAAACAAGGTCACTTGCCTCGTTGTACTGGTGTGTCCTCACCAGGGCTTGGCCTATTTTCTTGGCAAGTGTTGCATCATTTGGTGCCATTTCGACTGCTTCTTGATAGACCTCAATAGCTTTTTCAGGCTATGAGATAACAAATACAGTTTGATTTTGTCATGGCTATAAGAATGATGATTAAACAAAAATATCTGCATATAAAAACCCACAAGTACCTCTTGTATCTTCATAAAGGCATCACCAAGCAACACATTAGAGTGAGGTCCTGGTAGCTGTTCGCAGATTTCTCTGAAACATTTACAAACCTTCTTTAGTTTTATAAGAAATGTTCAGTAAAGAATAGCAGGAGTTAGAACAACTATCATATGTTCATGGCCATGACCATGCTGTTTATTGGACAGTGGTTATATGGGTAGTGATTCAGCAATAGTATCAACAGTTAAGGCTGTATATTAGTGAGCTGAAGGTTGTGAGTAGTAAGGCCTCAACTGCTCAGCTAAAGTATACTCATGATCTGGATTCTGCCTGACATATAAGCACTTTGGATAAAAGACTATCCCAAATGAATAAATGTACAGTAAATGCTATTGTCACCACAGACTCAGTTACCCAACCCATCTGTACTGCAGACTGCCCTCCAACAATTTACATTACTTTAATAGTTCTAGAAACAAGCACTATGGTATTTAAGGTTATTATTAGTCTTTGGAAAAGTGTTCATTCACCTGTAGCATGCTATGTAGAGCCTCTTGTTTTTCAATCTTTCAAGATAAATACAGGCCATCTTCTCCTTAGCATGTATGTAGATGGACTCACCCGGCATTATATTTCTCAGTGCATTTAGAGCTTCGTCAATATTATCTTTAGCTAAGGCCAAGTCTACATTAGCCACCATAACCCTCACTTCTTCAGGGGTGCCCTTGAACTGCCAAATTGCATCCTGTATGACTTTTACAGCCTCATGCTAAAAAAAAAAAAGAAAAAAGAAAGTATTGCACATGTATAGTGTTTATGAAGATCCCTTCCAAAGCAAATCCATACCAAAAATGCTCCACATGAAAGCTTATACCTGCTCTCCGTTTAGCCGCAGGGCATCTGCTAACTCCAGGAACAGAGAAACTCGCTCACCGCGGGAGATCAAGTTTTCTTGTCCCTTAATGATCCTTTTGACCCCTGGCATGCTTATCACCATGTGGAGACACTGGATGGCCTCAGACAGCTGCCCAGCTCTCTTCAGAGCTCTGGCTTTGATTAAATTATACTGTGGCTTCTGTCTTAACTGAAAACACACACAAAACATACACACGTCAGGCTTTACAGAGTTTTAATTGTTGTCCTGGATGGAAAAACAGTCACACACAATGTAAATAGATGCATTTATTCTAATATAGTGTAATTAATTCTGGTGATCATATATCCATGCACCATATTCCACAGTTATCAGATGTTACAATACAATTTCCTATATACTAAGAAAACCTTAATGCAATGGAATGAAGGCACTGACAAATATTCAGCAAAAAGTGATCTCTCTGACTCACTTCAAAGTTATAGCTGACTCCCGACTCCAAACTGCTAAGACACTTGTTGTAAACTCCTGCATGAAGGTGAAGTTTGGCCTGCAGTAAGTGGATCTCAGGCATGGAGGGATCTTTCTCCATACAGAGGTTCAGAAAGTGCTGAGCAGCTGCCTGATCACCTTTAAATAACAGGTTGAGTTATTCAAATGATTCGATTGATATGTAAGGAAGAAACTATGACAGAATGCTGTTAGTGGAATATAAACACTGGCAGGTTGGTGTGAGAGATTGATTGCTGATTATATATCAGCATGTCCTTAAGTGTTTTATTCCTCTTACCTGACAGTAGTTAGCCAACTATTACAATTTATTAAATTGTTGTTGTTTTTTTGTAAAACACTCTCATACTTTTAAACATTTATAGTTACATATAATGTTGTGGGCCATTATAACACAGGTTATTTCCTGTTTTGTTTCATATTGCAGCAGCTATAAACATTTGTACCCGCCCCAGCTTCTATTTTTCTCTCTCTTGATGTTAATAATACAGAAAAAAGCAACTTGTCATTTTACAGGGAAACCAAAAAGCACAAAGTCCTCTGTCCTGAAGATTTTCACTATAGCAGAAATCTTATGGTTACACCATGCTTAAACCTGAGACCATTCATTTGTTATTGGCCTTGGATTGTGTCATGTCTGCCATACTGTATATACATGCCCCTGTGGAAGTGGTTACTATAGAAACAATAACATATTAGAAAATTAAATGTACACAGTTTTAGCCACTATAATGTATAGTCAAACACTGTAACTTAGTTTAGTTGAGCCGGATAGCACTGTATATCAATTACATAATCACATACCTGTAAGGAATTTGACATGTGCCATGTAATAGCAGCTGGATAACACACGAGGAGCAGCTTTAATTATAGCCTCTAGAATCATAGAGGCGTGCTTCAGTCCAAAGGGATAGGCTTGACCAGCATCATATGGCATATCCTACAGACAGCAAAACATGTTTGATTTCAAAGAGCAAGGATTAACAAGCCTCAGTCTGAGAGAATGGCAGCCCAAAGGGTAAAACCCACTGGAAAAGGCTTGGGGGAAAAGTGAGAGTGGAACTAATTCAAGGTTTATTAAGTGAATATTATTTCCCAAATGAGGGCAGTGAAAGAAAGGTGGAAAATTCTACCATCAAGTATAAGGAATTTTTGGGAGAAAATAAGAAAAAGAAGTTTTAGCGCACAAAAATGACTGTGCAATGGCTTCAAGTATGAATCTGCTCTGCTCTTGCCTCTCACAGTAGATCAGAGACCTAATCAACACCTGATGTTCTAGGGCACATCCAACTCTCCTAGTTACTAACATACAACTGACTAGGCTAAACAAGGCAAACAACATTAATCCTATGACACCAACACCATAGAAACACATAGGGGGAATACACAAATGCAAAAACATAAGACACACAAATATGGCCCAGAACTTTAAAATGTATAAAATACAGAATAAAATACAGAAATCACTCAACCAATATCTACTTTGGGTAAATTGAGATATATATATATATATATATATATATATATATATATATATATATATATATTAACCTTTTTAGTCGATACATAAAAAAATTCTTAATTCTCCTTTTACATCTGTGCACAACTCAGGGTTATGCATCAAAGTCTGTGATGTAACATTTCAGGATGACAGTGTTAAGAAAGGGGGTTAATGGTGTTGTTATTTCAGTTCTTACAGTTTCTAGTTTATGAGTTTGTTATCTTGATGTATAAATGCAGGATTATCACAGAAATTTAGTTGTGTGGTTGGCGTCACGACCATTAGACTCAGATATTCCACCCGCAACTCACAAAGCAGCTAATATCTTTGGTACACCTTTCTGGCTACAAGCTTCTGATTGTTGAAGGTTGCAATCTGATTTGCTCTCCACACTTCTATATGCTAATATCCAGTGGGAAAATAAGCTTCTGTGCACCATAACACAATGAGCTTTTTGGAAGAAGCTACAGTAAATAGACTAACAATCCACAACGTCCCTTTAAAATTATTGTGAGAGATTGAGATACAGCATGGTTCCTGTCAAAGTATTGTATGTGGTTCTTGGCCGCATGTATTAAAAAAAAAATCATACTTGGGTGAAAGCTAGAGGTATGGGTTGTGGGAACAGTGAATTATTACCATGTATATTTCAAACTATAAGCTGTACAAATATCTAAAAGGGTTTGCCATTCTTGAAAAAAGCAAGAAGAGGAAGAGAAACACCTGACTGCCTGCAAGATGCATGCTGACGACCTGGAGGAGAAAGCTGAGGTTGAGTCTCTGTAAGTATTCCACACCATGCGGTAGCCCTTGAAGAGTCTGAAAATGGAGCTCTGTGGCCTCCTTCAGCAGGGCCACCACACTCTCCTGATCTGCTCCTTTCTTTGTGGCCAGTATGGCTTGCAAAAGTATGATTTCCTGCGAGATGAAGACATCTATGGTTACCAAATACTGTATCTAAAGTTCAATTCAATTTACTTTTATTTATATAGCACTTTTAACAGTGGACATTGTCACAAAGCATTGTTACAGAAGATCAGGATATAAATTTACATTTATCCCTATTTAGCAAGTAAAAACTCCCTGGGATGACAAGAGGAATAAACCTTGAAAGGAACCAGACTCAAAAGTGAACCCAGGATAGTGTGATTATAAATAAAATATAATATGTAATAGCGTAAATTGGCTTAATGAATTATAAAATGGCTTTTAGAGTCATTTTAATAAGATGGTAGTAATAGAGGTTCCATGTTAGAATGACATGGACATACTGCTGAGCCTCCTAGTGATGCATGGAAGAACTCCAACTGCTCTGTTGCTTTCTCCACACGCCCATCCATCAGCTCACACCTGATCATGCCTAAACACGCGTTTAAAAAAAAAATTGGTCCTACAGAATTCCACTGATCAGGTGCATTTTAAAGCAAAGAAGCTATTACGCAAGTGCATTATGAAACAAAAAGAATACTTATTTTGAGTAACTGTCTAGCCTAGTTCCAATACCTGATATAGCAGCCGCACTGTTAGAGTCTATATTCAGACCCTTAGTGTACCATTTGTGGGCCTCTTTGTACTTGTGTTGGAGTGTGAGAAGGTAACCGAGCTCAGAGACTATGGCAGAATCCTCTGGGGCTATGGACACACATCTCTGCAAAAATGACGTCAGCGTCTGCACAATATCTTTATTGTGTCCACACTGTTGGAAAGAAAATATAAAGAACCCTAATCTTAAAATAGCTTTTGGAGTAACATCCTTGGTAATGAGATAATACAGTATACTAAATGTGATTCTAGATGCTATTCTACATTTACAGGTTTATTGTCAAAATTTACAGACTTTCAGCTGTTTGCAATGAATAAACCAAACAAAAGCAATTGAAATGGTTCAACACAATGAATGTTTCAAGTGGTTTCCCTGAATTCAACTGAAAATGCAACTTATATTGTATTCTCAAAATGATTCAACCCCCTGAATAGAATCCCTAACGACAGCACAAATATGCAAAACAGGTGTTGTCTCAAGCACACCTGATGCAACTAATCAAGGACTTCATTAGTTGCACAAGGTGTGCTTGAGCTGGAACACATGAAATACCTGAACTGGCTAGGGGTAGAAAATGTATGAAATACCTGGATGGGGCAGAAAAAGGAAGCTATCAATGGCTGCAACCAGATTTCTGAGAAGGCACTTTGTGAAAAACCATCGAGTGACTGTAAAAGACCTGCAGCAAGACTCGGTGGCAACAGGCACTGAGGTTTCAGTGAGCACAGTAAGGTGCAGAAGTTTTATATATATATATATATATATATATATATATATATATATATATATATATATATATATACAGTATCTCACAAAAGTGAGTACACCCCTCACATTTTTGTAAATATTTGATTATATCTTTTCATGTGACAACACTGAAGAAATGACACTTTGCTACAATGTAAAGTAGTGAGTGTGCAGCTTGTGTAACAGTGTAAATTTGCTGTCCCCTCAAAATAACTCAACATACAGCCATTAATGTCTAAACTACTGGCAACAAAAGTGAGTACACCCCTAGGTAAAAATGTCCAAATTGGGCCCAGTTAGCCATTTTCCTTCCCCAGTGTCATGTGACTTGTTGGTGTTACAAGGTCTCAGGTGTGAGTGGAGAGGAGGTGTGTTAAATTTGGTGTCATCGCTCTCACACTCCCTCATACTGGTCACTGGAAGTTCAACATGGCACCTCATGCTAAAGAACTCTCTGAGGCTCTGAAAAAAAGAATTGTTGCTCTACATAAAGATGGCCTAAACTGTAAGAAGATTGCCAAGACCCTGACACTGAGCTGCAGCATGGTGGCCAAGACCATACAACGGTTTAACAGGACAGGTTCCACTCAGAACAGGCCTCGCCATGGTCGACCAAAGAAGTTGAGTGCACATGCTCAGCGTTATATCCAGATGTTGTCTTTGGGAAATAGACGTATGAGTGCTGCCAGCATTGCTGCAGAGGTTGAAGGGGTGGGGGGTCAGCCTGTCAGTGCTCAGACCATACGCCGCACACTGCATCAAATTGGTCTGCATGGCTGTCGTCCCAGAAGGAAGCCTCTTCTAAAGATGATGCACAAGAAAGCCCGCAAACAGCTGAAGACAAGCAGACTAAGGACATGGATTACTGGAACCATGTCCTGTGGTCTGATGAGACCAAGATAAACTTATTTTGTTCAGATGGTGTCAAGCGTGTGTGGTGGCAACCAGGTGAGGAGTACAAAGACAAGTGTGTCTTGCCTACAGTCAAACATGGTGGTGGGAGTGTCATGGTCTGGGGCTGCATGAGTGCTGCCAGCACTAGGGAGCTACATTTCACTAAGGGAACCATGAATGCCAACATGTACTGTGACATACTGAAGCAGAGTATGATCCCCTCCCTTCGGAGACTGGGCCGCAGAGCAGTATTCCAGCATGATAACGATCAAAAAACACACCTCCAAGACGACCACTGCCTTGCTAAAGAAGCTGAGGGTGAAGGTGATGGACTAAACTGTACTGAGAATCTGTGAGACATCCTCAAACGGAAGTGGAGGAGCACAAGGTCTCTAACATCCACCAGCTCCGTGATGTCATCATGGAGGAGTGGAAGAGGACTCCAGTGGCAACCTGTGAATCTCTGGTGAACTCCATGCCCAAGAGGGTTAAGGCAGTGCTGGAAAATATTGGTGGCCACACAAAATATTGACACTTTGGGCCCAATTTGGACATTTTCACTTAGGGGTGTACTCACTTTTGTTGCCAGCAGTTTAGACATTAATGGCTGTGTGTTGAGTTATTTTGAGGGGACAGCAAATTTACACTGTTACACAAGCTGTACACTCACTACTTTACATTGTAGCAAAGTGTCATTTCTTCAGTGTTGTCACATGAAAAGATATAATCAAATATTTACAAAAATGTGAGGGGTGTACTCACTTTTGTGAGATACTGTATATATATATATATATATATATATATATATATATATATATATATATATATATATAAACTTTATATAATATAGTTAATCACTGATGTGGGATTAGAATATGGAGTCTGAAATTGTCTATCATCTTTCTGCTTAGAAATAGAATAAGTCGGTCTGAGGCAAACGTGTTAAAGACAACCAATTGAGTCTTTAAAAAATAAGATAAAGATTAATGTGTATCAGAGTAATGGAATATCAAAAAAGTAGAGAAAATCTGAAAATCTCACAAGCCAAAGTCTATCAAATATGAACAAAATAGTAACACAGTACTGTATGACTTTATTGCAGAAAATCTAAGTAAGATTCATACAAGATTTACAGCCACTTTGATCCAACTAAATTACTCTAAACTCATATTGCAGCTGAATGATCATCTAAACCACTATAACAACTGGAAAGTGGTTTTTGTCCAAAAAAGTGGAATGTTCATAACAGACCAATCGTGTCACTGAGGTTGGTTTCACTTACTGAAGACAAGCCTGAGATAAAAGAACTATATAAATAAATAAATAAATAAATAAATAAATAAATAAATAGCTGTGCTAAAAAACTGTTAAAGCATCATCTAAGAAAATACCAGGACATGATATCTTTCAGTCACAGATTTCAATCAAGGATTTGCAAATAATCACTATACATGATAAAAGCACAATTATCTTTTGTTAATTACTCATGACCAGAGCTAGATCTAACCAATAAACCATGTAAGCAGCTGCTCAGTGTCCCACAGCCACCAGTGCTCCGTATAACATATGTTGGCCAGATGCTTATTTTCATGACTCTATGTTGTCAGTACAGTTCTAAAAATAGTTCGAATGAGAAAAAGTGTGATTGATTGGGTTTGCATTTCATCATAGATATGTCTTAAATATGTAATACACACAATAGTCTATCAAAATAGTATGCTATTTCAGCTACAGCATTTAGAGTAATCATACAGGCGTGTAATATCTAGACATACCATGCAGTAGACTAGAGTTAAGACATAGCTTGTGTCTTGAAAATGATAAAATATAATAAATAAAAAAATAAGGTAAGGAGAAATAAAGGACTATAGGACAGAAGTCTCTTGACAATGGGTCCTATTTTACTGCAATGTTGAACAGAGCCAAAAGCATAACAAAGAAATATCCCACTGCTCAATGAATCACTTTTAATCTTTAATATTCTCCCCTAATAAAGCAATATATATGCATACTCCAATCCTTTTGATAGATGAAGCAGATGTCTCACCAGTCTGCTGATGGGCATGGTGATCTCCATATGAAGACTGGGAGTGCTGGGCTCTGTGACCACAACTGCATTCAGAAGTAACTGAAGATATTCTTTCACCTGCAGCACATAAATGTTATAAATCTAATGCTGATGTTGTTATGAATGACTAAATCTGGTCATTAGATAACTCAAATGATTTAGCTTAATTATTATACAAATTGTACTGTATATATATATATATATATATATATATATATATATATATATATATATATATATATATATATATATATATGTATAGAGGTGTATTTTTTATTGAAACAATATAAATATGCTACCAGTGCTATTTAAGGTCCAATTCTATACCAAAACTCTGGCTAAAGGTACAAAAGTGATAAGCATTCGTACCTTTAAACCCAAATTCTGTTACTTTTTCCCACCACTCCAGTTATTTGGCACTGTTGCCAAATACGGTTGCTCCAAATAATCACTAAAAACTACATACTGTTCATGAACACCTCCATAATTACCTTCTCTATATCACCGTCCTTCGCGGCAGAGATTATGCATAACATCTGAAGTGCTTTTAAGTTATGTGCATCCAGCTCTAGGATCCTGTAACCCAGATCAAAAGAAAAGATGATTAAATCACATTAAATCAACATGCCCTTATCTAATCAATCAATCGAAACTGATATCAGACCTACCTTTCAGCCACCTCAGTTGTGTGTTCCCAGTTATGGAGTGACAGAAATATGTTCATCTTGAGAACCAGAGCTGGAATAAAGTCAGGATAGGAAGCTATGATCTGATTGATGATATTCAGAGCATAGGACTCCTTCTGTCTTGCCATGAAAAACTCGATCTATGAGCAGATCAACAATTAAAACCCAGGCAAGAGATACTTCACTTGTATATTCTTGTCTCGATGGGGGCTGGGGTTCATTCTTATCATCATTTTTATCATCTTATCACTATAACAACATGTCAAATTCAAAACGATGTACCTTTCCCATCAATCCAAACACATTTTTTGAGTCAGAAATGCCACTGTCAAAATATCGAGTAGCCTGAGATTGTTCAACATCATCTTCTGAGGTCAGGACAATCCAGCACTTAAGAATATGCCCCTATTAACACATACATCAGTGTCTTTATTTTTTATAGTTTTAAAAAAAATCAACATTAATCGTAATAAATTGTAAAACATTTAAATGGCAGCTGCAGCAAGTAAGGAATAAAACATGACAGTTCAAACATTTGTAGGAAAATGATCCACAGCTGGGTGTGATGTACATCCTGGCATACTATTTTATTCCTCTTCAACCTCTTTATTCCTCTTTGCCAATGATTGCAATGTTTCATTTATTAATGAGTGACACACATATGACCATTTATAATTACATTTATGTTGTGGAAAATCTGAGACTAGTTCCTGTTATCACTTATACTATAGCAGCCGTAACCAGTCATTCACTCAGCAGCCTCTTTTTTTTAATCTAAAGAGACAAAATATTCATCTCGTCAACAATATTTCATTAAAAGAATTTACTCCAAACTACAGAATCACAGCTTCCTGTTTAGCCTTTGATCAAACATTCATCATTTGTATTACACCACACAAACCTCTGAAGATCCATTGGATAATTTGAGCATCTTGTCTATGTACACTCTGGCTTTCTGATTTCTCCCCAGAATCCAGTAGAGCAGTGCCACATAGTACAGAGCCCTTTCTCCAGCTGTCCTCTTGGCTCTCTTTAAACAGGACTCCAGCTCAGACACAGCCTCTCCATCTCACAGACACAGAGATAGTGATTAGGGAATTTATATTACAACTTTAAAAGCTAATCCATTGATCTATAATAAGAATTAGTTTTTATATAGCATCTTTTTTCACACTCATCACTAGTTTTACAATTTGGTGAAACACAGCTAGAAAGAAGGTAAATGGTTTGAGAGAAAACACTTATGAGCGAGAAACAAAAATGTTTTTTTTTAGTTAAGACCTATAAAGGGAATAGATGAGAATGATGCTACAAAGAGGTTGTGGATTAGGGTTCCAGAGACTGGGATCCATGGTGCTGAATAACAAGTAGAATGTTCTTTATAGGGAAAGACTGCTGAGGTTTGGATGTATAGTGTCGAGGAGACTGATAGCTGAGTTCTCAATACACTAAAACAGCGGTTCTTAACCTGGGGGTCGGTCAGTAAAAAACACTGTCATTCTTAAAAGTGTGTCGCACTTGCAAAAAGGTTATGAACCGCTGCACTAAAACATAACAAGTGGTTTTACCAGAGATTCCAGTGAAGAGAGAGGTGCAGTAGTCTTTATAAGCATGAACCAGGGTTTTTACATCTTTCAAACTAAAGTAAGGGTTGATGTCTAGTGAGGATGTGAAGTTTAAGCAAAGCATTTTAGCAAGCAAACTAATATGGGGTTCAAAGGAGAGGAAAGATTATCTCAGGATCAGAGGCGTAGCTTCAGGATAGGCAAGGCACTCAGTTGTTTAGGGCCCCCAGTTTTGAGGGAGTGCCCAGAAGGAACAACAACAAGTCCATGAAAATGTCAAATCTCAGTGTGCAAAACTCCCCCATAATTTCAAATGAATAACCCAATACCAGGAACCCTGTAAAGGGGGCCCTAACATGTATGATTTGCACATTATTTATTTAGAACCGTCAAAATTTTTAAAATGAAGAGAGTTTACCTGTCTGGAAGCCAGAAAGAAGATGGAAGCAGGAAGAAGGATGAAGGAAGAACAACAAATAATAATAAGAAGGAGAAGAAAAAGAAGGAGAAGGAAGCAGAACTCTTGTAAGCAGTGGACATAATCTAATAACGGAATAAATAAGGATGACAACTGTAGGCTAGCAACAATTAGCTAGGAGTTGGTCTGTTTGGAACAAGTAATGCTAATAAGTTTGCTAAATTTCTTGGTAGAATTGGTCATTTTGCTTAAATCGTCTTCATAGCTTGGTCTTTCAAAGTATACACAGAGTATAAAAGCTGACACTTTACCAAATGTGTTCTGTTGTAGCCTGAATTATGTAAGGATGCATTCTTTAATTGGGAAGCTTGACTAAGCACAACATTTAGCATGCAGAAAATAATAAGTTTAGACAGTTATCCTACAGTTAGCTCTTATTGCACTGAAGCATAATATACAGTGCCCTCCACTAATATTGGTACCCTTGGTAAATATGAGTAAAAAAGGCTGAGAAAAATTGTCTTTATTGTTTAACCTTTTGATATTTTGCGCAATTGCAAACACAACAAAGGTTTATCCAAAAAAAGACCTTTGTTAAATATTAGTGTGCAACAATTAATGGCACCCTTTTAGTCAATACTTGGTGCTACCTCCCATTGCCGAGATAACAGCTGGGAGTCTTCTCCTATAATGCCTGATGAGGTTGGATTATACATGGCAAGGGATCTGAGACCATTCCTTCAAATTTTGTGTTCAAATTTCAAATTTCCTTCAATTTTTGAGGTCCACGCTGGTGGACTCTCCTCTTCAGTTCACCCCACAGGTTTTCTATGGGTTTCAAGTCAGGAGAATGGGATGGCCATGACAGGGCCTTGATTTTGTGGTCAGTAAACCATTTTTGTGTTGATTTTGATGTATGTTTTGGATCACTGTCCTGCTGGAAGATCTAACCACTGCCCATTTTAAGATTTCTGGTGGTGGCAGTCAGGTTTTCATTTAATATCTGTTGATATTTGATAGAGTCCATGATGCCATATATCCTAGCAAAATGTCCAGGCCCTCTGGCAGAAAACAGCCCCAAAACGTTAAAGAGCCACCAACATATTTAACCGTGGGCATGAGGTACTTTTCCATACGGCTATCTCTCTGTGTGCACCAAAACCACCTCTGGTGTTTATTGCCAAAAAGCTCTATTTTGGTTTCATCTGACCATAGAGCCCGATCCCATTTGAAGTTCCAGTAGTGTCTGGCAAACTGAAGATGCTTGAGTTTGTTTGTGGATGAGAGTAGAGGCGTTTTTCTTGAAACCCTTCCAAACAACTTGTGGTGATGTAGGTGACTTCGGCTTGTAGTCTTGGAGACTTTCTGACCCCAAGACACAACTAACTTCTGCAGTTCTCCAGCTGTGATCCTTGGATACGTTTTGCCCACTAGAACCATTCTTTTCACAGTGCGTTGAGACAATACAGACACACGTCCAATTCCAGGTTGATTCATAACATTTCCGGTTGACTGGAACTTCTTAATTATTGCCCTGATGGTGAAATGGACATTTTCAATGCTTGTGCTATTTTTCTTATAACCACTTCCCATTTTGTGAAGCTCAACAACTTTTTGCCACACATCACAGCTATATTCCTTGGTCTTACCCATTGTGATCAATGACTAAGGGAATTTGGCCTGTGTGTTACCTCATAGTTACACCCCTGTGAAACAGGAAGTCATGGTTGAACAATTTCCTGTTCCTAGTCACCCAGGTGTACAAATTTTTTATATATATATATTTTTAAATATCAATGGGAATATACTTCAAATATATTTTTCTCATATGAATTCATTGTTCATATGTTGTCCAACTAATACTGTCCATAAGTGTGGGCACTACACATGAAAGAGTTCATCAAATGATTTCCCCCCCCCCCCCCCAAATATCAATCACCTGGGAAATATTAGTCGTGATACGTCAAATAAAATTCAAAAATAAAAATAACTAAATGAAATAAATATCTACAGAAATTCTGTTCACCTGTAGTGTCTTGCTTTAAGAAGGGAGAGAAGGGTCAGGAGGAGGGATTAGGGTTGTTGTTTGTTTTTTTGTTTTTTTACATAAGAAGGTAGTGGAGTCAGTGGAAGTGGATCAGGGAATGATCAGGAAATGAGGAATAAGAGGAGAAATCCTAGTTAACAATATACACCATGATAAATTTATGGATCTTGACAGTGCAGAAGAAATCACTTTGGAGTGTGATTTTTGGCTTAGCTGAGTGAGATAAAACTCTGGGTGTGAATAAGACACACTGTGATCTGTGACTGCTCACCGATGGTCTGTCTTTGCCTGTGGGCCCACAGCAGGGCCATCACTGAGCACAGGGAGACCTGAGGCTGGTCCCTCAGACTGTTCAGCTCTCTCATAGCCTCCTGAAAGTGTCCTTTAACACACAACAGGTTAACAATCAACATATTAAACTTACAGCTCCACTACCATCATCATCATCATCACCCTAATCTTACATTACCTTCATTCAGAGCCGCAAAAGCTTTGAAGAACAGGAGCACGGGGTCGTTTGGGTAGAATTTCAGGTAGTTCAGAGCCGTGTTTATCACCTGCCTGTAGAATCGCTCCCTCAGCAGGTATATAAGAGAAGCCTGAGGTACAAAAAGTAAGCCGAGAGTAAGCGCATAATAGCATACCCACACTAGATCGCGTAGATGTAGTCTGTTATTTGAGATGAAAATCCCGGTGATCACTCAGATCATAGCTAAAAACAAACGACTACTTCGACTTACTAAACAGGTCGGGTCTGATTCTGCCATGATGGACTTGTCTTTGCTTTATAGTGGAGTTTCAGAAGATTTGAGCAAAATCCGAGATTGAAAGCGCTATTCAAGCAGGTGAACGGCAGTGTTTGGGGTTGCTAGGCAACACCAGTAAACACCAGTGCACAGGCCGGCTAATCGATCACTGACTGAACCATTGTGTTGAGTTTTCAATTAAATGCTGAAAAACGAGTGTTCAAGTTAAATACTTACAGTTTTAATACTAACTGACTTGATTTCCTTTCTGCTGGGAAAAAAAAAACCCAAAAAGAAATTCTAATGGTTTCCACTACAAATAGGCCTACCATTACAACCCATCAGCTAACAATTAAAACCATTACTGGACCTTAATGGTATACACTAGACATAACATGCCACCAATAAAAGGCAACAAATTACCAGTAGAGACCCAGTACATTTTCCATTATAACCATTAAAACTATTACAAATTCTGAGGGTTTCTACTGTACTATTTTCTCCCCTCAGCAGGGCTGTATCTCCACAATACCTCATACTCCACCTTACCCTTCATGTTTCCATATACAGTACTGTGCAAAAGTCTTAGGCACTTTTTTTGTTTTGTTTTTTAAGTACAAATTATGTTATAAATTTTTATTTTATGATCTCTGCATTATTCAGGATTATTACATTGCCTTTGCAACAAAAAATGTAATGTTACAGAAAGATGTTTGTATGCCAGACCACTTTTCAGACAAAAACAAAGATTGCTGGGTTCATTAAAAAAAAATTAAATAATTATGACAATCGAAGTCTATGTGAGATGTTCAATAGAACTTCCCAGCCAATTTCCTTATAAAAGTGCACAAATGTTACCGAAGATGACTGCTTTCATTATTTTTTAAGTGTAGTCACACTGTTTACTGCTCTTTATAGGATTTTTTTTTAAATGTAGAAAATGTTTAATTTCATTATTTTTGAATGCAGCTGTGTTTTACAGCCTTTCTTTGTATGTACCCAAGACATCTGCACCATACTGTGTATATAGTAGACATAAGCAAAAAAAAAAAGCAATGTTAAAAAAAAATATATATAGGCCTATATATTATATGCACACATCATGAGGTGCATAATAGAGTAATTGAGCTGGGTTTTTTGCGATATTTTCATTATAGTTTGATCCTATCACAACAAAAGGACACTTCTTTCTCGCATTCTTTATTTATTCTTTCAGACTAAACCCAAATATAAAATACATTTCTATAACATTGTGCAATCATAGCTATGATTGACAGTTTGCAAAGCCCAATCTCTTTTGCATAAATAAAAATCAGCCACCCAGATATCCTTTATTAGTGTTTTTCTTTTTACTGTTTTGTTTAGATTTTCTTCTCCAAACTCAAACTGACAGTATTTTTCTGCCCTCTTGTGGGTGGACAGGCTGTTAGCAGCGACTGGATCACAAGAGAAACCCAGGAGTCCATCCATCTGACCCTTTAGTCATATTTCTCATAGATCACACACACAAAAAAGCACCTTTTTGAACATTAAAAAAAAAAAAGTAAATAAAAGCAACTCAGAAGGTAAAACTGCCTACAAAATAATTACAATTTATGTACAGAATGATGGCATCAATGATTACAGCACAACATTAGTGAGAGAAATGCGTCACTTTTGGGGTGTTGTGAACAACTCAGGACATGTATATACTTCTGGACTAAAGGACATGAACTTCTGAAAGTTGCACTCCTTTACATTCAATGAAACATTTAATGGTTTACAATCTGGCCTAGTTCATTAACAGTTCATCTGGATTTTGCTTTTCTCTCTAACATAAGGAATGAAATAGTGCTAGCCAATCAACATATTGGAATGTATAAAGGAAGAAGACCAAAAATATGTGGTGTCAGTCATTCGCATCACAATTGTACAACTTTACACAAAACAGGGCAATAAAGATCCTAATGACACATGAAACAGATGGCAATTAAATAATCTCAAGCTTCAAAAAAAATGATTCACACCACCCTTTCTATTCGTCAGCTGACTGTTCACAGAAGACTCCCTTCCCCAGTGTTCTCCTCTTCTTACTTCAAACAGGACACATCCAGATCCACTTACGGACTGTGGAGATCTGGTGAATTCACAGGTGCAAGTGTGTTTGAGTGTAAGACTCCATGGAACGTTACACGCCAGATCACAGGGAGCATGAGTTTGGAAGTCCATGACGGGGTTTGGAACAGGAAATGTGGACAGATGCGTAGAGCTCCAGTCGTTTCCTTATGTGGACTTCTGCCTGTAGTGAAGCGTTAGGTCGCCGCCGCTCTTCCAAATGAAATGCTTTACTGTTCGCAGATCTATGTTAGGATCCAGAACCTTTCAGAGGAAATTCAAAGCAAAGCAGCGTTACAGAAATCCAGGTTATGAGTAACAAACAAACAAAATCATGACGAGTCTTCAAATTTCTTGAACGTTCTGACACAACCTGAAAGTAAATACCTGAGGCAAGACCTGAGGTAGTCTTCAGATCTGTACCTGATCCACACTTGACTAAATTAGATTTGGACTCAACTCAGGTTTGGTTTCAGGTTTTTTTCCAGTTTGGATGAACCTTTGGATGTAGCGTGGATGGTAAAAGCGATGATGGGCTTTACCTGGTCCTGACAGAGCAGCTCTATCTTCTCTTCAGCTAGCACTGCCATGTCTTCATCCTCTTTCTGCTCACTTGGCTTCTCTCCAGCTGAACCACTCATCTGGGACTCGCTGTCTAGGTTAATGATCTTCTCATAAACATGCTCCATCACCTTTCTCACCTGGAGCATGTCACTAGCTGACAGACGATCCCTAAACACAGCCAGACAAGAGAACACGCAGACATTACAATTTGCACACGTTTACATACAGTTTGCATGGATATTTCATAAAACTTCCGGGTCTGATCAGTCTAGAGAAGATTTAGTAACTCCCAGCTACACCATGAGGCTCTAACATGCCACACAGATAAGATTGCATGGTTTTAGAACTAAAAATTTGACCAATCTAAATTCTTGTTGTCCAATTTTGTAACCAAGACTAAAGACAAAAATAATACAAAATTGTGCATGGTACATTCAACTTGCACAAAAAAAAGTATCAATATTTTTCCCGACACCAATTTTATAACAGATAATACATTCTGATTTGACCATATTACTAAGTTATTCTGTGATTTCCACCTGTAATAGTAACCTACTTCTTCAATGTCTTGGCACCAGATGAAGAATGGGGCTGGAGGTAGAACGGGATTTTGTTGAATTTTGGCATGTTTTTCTGTACAAAGGAAACAGAATAAAGACTTCAGAAAGGAAGACATTTTGATACGCACAATTCAAAAGCACCATTTGGGTCTTTAATTGACAAATTTCGTTACACAGCACTGGTGGAAACGTCTACCCGCATTAATCTAACACTGAGAGGTCTAAATGTAATTGATTACATGACATTTAGACTACAGCCAGGATTGGCACTGGAGGGTCTTAATCACTCACATCCACTGTGATGTCAATCACCCACTGTGGAACCGTTTCATTGAGCAGCATGGACTCGGTCTCGCCTCCAGAGTCTCGGCAGAGCAACCTGCACGTACACATACGCAGAGCCATATAATAATACTGAGGCTCACACCATGCATGCCAGTCCCCGTTTGTCCAACAAGACCACAAACAAACAAAGAAACACACCTGAACAGTGTTCTAGCTCCTGCTTCACCAAAAATGACAGGAGTGTGTGGTGGCACTTGGAAATAACCATTTCCTTTCGGTATCCTGTTCTCATGCTCGCCATTCACTAAAGCAGCAAACACATAGACTTAACATGAACTTTATAAGGAAATAATCTGAAGACACAGTACACAAGAAGCATCAGCATTAACAGAACAATGAGTTTCAGGCATGATCTCTGTCTCAATTCTGAAGGTCTCTAGTTTGTGTCACGATGTACTGGAAACAAATTGTTCTGTGTTCTTGGTATGTGTTGTTTTGATCATTTCGAATCACCCCGCCTTTTGTTCCCGCTCTCTCTCTCTGTTCTTCTTCTCTTATTATCTGGTAGACTAGATGTCTTTTAGTTCTTATTTCACTCGAACCTACATAATAGATGTTTTGATTTTATCTGTGATTTTTGTCTACTTCTGATTTTATCCAATCGGCATTTATCATTCTTTATCAATGTTTCTGTGTGTATACACACACACACACACACATACATACACACATACATACATACATACATACATACATACATACATACACACACACACTTTCTGTATCATTCAACTGAGAAGCTTTCACTGAACGTTGCGTCGGTGTGACGTCTTCCCTAGCTCCCCGAGAGGAAATCAGCCAGTGCAAGGTCCAAATTCTGGTTCTGTGACTGGTATCGGACAAAGAACTTAACACTTACCATGGTTCAGCTCAGTTTCCTCATCCATAGGGCTGTTGTGCGTCCTGGGCCAATATTCCAGCAGGGCTTGGAGCAGCAGTCCACCCAGATTCACTACAACACACACCCACACAACAGCATTCGACTGCTATTCCATACAAAAGAAGCATACATTCACATTCGGCTTGATTTCAACAGGTTCCTGGTGCCTTGAAAATTCTAGTCTTGCTTTAACGGACATAATGTTTCAAAACAATTGCCTGGACTTTTTCCAAATCTTCAAATGTTCAGTCTCTGTGAGTCTGTGCCCATGTTGGCTCAGATTCCTGTCCTTGGCGGACAGGAGTGGAACATGATGTGTTATTCTGCATATCCACCTCAAGGTTCAGCATGTTGTGCATTCAGAGATGGTTTTCTGTACACCACAGTTGTAAAGAGTGGCTATTTGAATTACTGTAGCCTTCCTGTGAGCTTGAACCAACCTTCTCTCGTCAACAAAGCATTTCCACCCATATAAATGCCACTCACCGGATATTTTGTGTACCCACCATTCTGCGTAAACTTTATAGGTTGTGCATGAAAACCCCAGATCAGCAGTTTCTCTGGCACTAACAACAATGCCACGGTCAGTCACTGCGAACATTTTTCCCCATTCTGATGTTTGATGTGGAGATTAACTGAAGCTCCTGACCTTTACCTGCATGATCTGTGTACTGCATGAATATGCATGTGAACAGATTTTCATAGTAGTGGCTGATGAGTGTATTTAATATACATATGTATGTATGAATATGAATTTCTGGTCAGGTTAAGAAACTCAGTGTTATTCAGTGCAAGTATATGCTTCCGAACTAGAACACCATTTTAGATGTTTACAAATCTCTTCGCTGGTTGGATTTGGAGGTTGAACTGCAGCTTAACATAGTACACTAGAGACCTTTAGTGCCCATGTTAAGAGGCATTTTTAATGAAAATATCATTACACATTTACACTCCTGAATTAGCACTAATATAATGCGTCACAAACAAATATATATAAATTTTTAAATGTGTGTACATTGAAATGCTATCGGTGTCACGCCCTAAGCATAATGTACACCCTGCCACACACATTTTCACACACACTCAAACAGAGGGATGGGTTAAAGGTCAGGGACAGATGCATCACAGCACATATCACATCTGCCCAGGAACAGCCAAAGATAAGCAAGTGACCTTTACAGATCTGATCTCACTCTGTGTTTCGAAGATGACTGTTCACACATATTGCTACACTCACATTTTGGGTCTGAGCCATCTGGACTGGTAAATCCAGCATCCTTGGCCGAGACCCAAGCGGCAAAGCAATCACTCTCATCGAGTGTAATAGTCAGCATCTATAAAACAACAAACAGAATTAAATGACCAAAACATACACTGTAATACCCTGTACCATAATACTCGTGCATCATTTTGAATAACGTCAACATTATTAGGTAAATAAAAATATCATTTTAAAGATTATTACACAGTTGACTGAGACAGTGATGTAACTCACCCCTGTTTTAAGATCTACAGAGAACCAGTTGGGCACATAAACCATCTTAAACCGTTTCTTGATCTCCTCATCAAACTCCATCTTTCCCAAATCTTCAACTTTGCATGCCTGCTTAAGGAGTATGGATGAGTAACCAAGACACTGTGACAATGTTTGGATGCAAAGGAAATCAAAATTCGACAGTTCATACCTTTAACACATCCCAGTATGCTATGTTGTTGTTGGTGTCTTTGGTGAGTATATGTCTCTTATCATTCAGAATGTGGCACTGAATTATACTGGCTCCACCTAGAGGACAAATTAAGGTACTGAAAGTGTGTGCTGCCATTATGAACCCACCAGCAAATGGAAAATGATGACAAAGAACATGGAAATTCGAATAGATTCACATTTATACGGTTGAAGATGACAAAATATTTTAAATACAACCTAAAAGTCTTGAAACTTCCCTATAATTATAAAGCATTAAATCACCATTAAAGACTTTGCATGGCTTTATATGTATAGTGGCCCATGAAAACAAAACGAAACAAAAAAAAATGTAAATACTTTGACACGTCTACAAAATTATGCAGAAAAGTTATTATTCAGTTTCGAAAATTGCTTAGGCTTTCTCAGGAGAACACATTAGGTAAACAAGGAGCCAGTTTTACAGATGCAGCTGCACAAATGGCCGAGGTCTATGAATAAAGCCTGGTATAAAGCTAGACATAGGTTTTAGTTTTACTTTTAGGGGTAACCAGATTTTAAAATGCTGGTTGAGATATAACAAAGGAGAAAATGCATATTGAACTAAATGCACAACCATCAGTACATGGTATGTATGTAAAGTGCATAAATACATACAGCAGTGTGCAGTAAGATGCTTACCTTTAATAACCTGATCCGGCTGTGTGCACAGTGGTGTCAGGGGAGTACTGCAGTCATTGTCGTAATCGCCAGATGCTCGGAAATTGTGGATGCCCTTTAGAGACTGCAGGGTAATAGAGATTAAATGCAAATTGAGGCTCAAAGGCTCAAGGCTCAAATCTTACAAAGACAGTATTATACTGAGATTTTAGCTTTTTTTTAAAAAAAAAATTCAAGTTCAGAGAATGTTAAGCAGGTGACAATGTGAACTAGTGGGACACTGTGCACAATCATGTTCCTGTAAGTCAACCAACACATTACTATTAGTACTCGGTCATATGATTAGTGCTTCATTAATAACAGCACATGATGAAACATTCTTCACTGGGGATAATGTTCAAACAAGTGGGACTTTAAAAGTAAAAGAAAAGACAAAAGGATGAGTAAAGTTTGGGAGGGCGAGTCTATATGATGTATCAGGAACAGCTGGGGCAGGTGGCGTCTTCATTCACGTCATCATAGAAGGCAGCTGTGCTCACCCATTTGTTAACAGTAGACTTTGTTGTGGAGACCCAGATGGCGGCCGGTGGGTCCGCTGACCTGTCCAGCTCCATCTGTCCAAGGCCAAATATACATTCAGCAATTTTTTTACTTTCTTCACATATAGGTACAGTTCTTCAAACCACACTCAACAATTTTCCCTTCACACCTGCTTTTATTGCTTTTGCAACTGTCGTCGTATTTCACTGCAGCCTGTTACTTAAGGTCAAGGCGCTCTCAGGACAGTGGAAGTACAATGATACACAAATCATTACAATTTTATGGAAATTATTAGTAATTATACAGGGAACTCCAGAATTATTGGCACCCTTAGTAAATTAGCTTTTGCAACAATTGCAACAAAAACTGGCATGCTGCATTTAGTACCTTATACCACCTCCCTTCGCAAACATCTTTCTCTATCATACTTGATAAGATTTGAGAGTACAGAGGAAGGAATCTAAGCACACTCCTCAATACAGAATCTCTCCAGATATTCCAGGGTCCGTGGTCCTCTCTTGTGGACTCTCTTTTTCAGCTCACCTAACAGGTTTTCAGTGGAGTTTACTGGGATTCAGTGAGCACTCAGATTACCATTCTAAAAGCTTGAGTCTGTGGTCACTGAACCATTTCTGTATGGATTTATATACATGTTTTCAGTAATGGTCCTACTGGAAGATTCAACCACAACCTTTGCTCCTTGGCAGATGTATCCAGATGTTCATTTGAAATCTTCAGGTACTTAATGGAGTCTAGTTTTCAGGGCATTTAGAGGAAAGACAGCCCCAGAACATCTCAGAGCCTCCAAAAGTGGGGATCACGTTCTTTTCTGTATAAACATCCTTCTTCCTACGCCAAACCCACCTTCAGTGTTGGTTGCCAAAAACTATTTTTGTCTCATCTGACCACAGAACCCAGTTCCAGTGTAAGCTCCAGTGGCATCTAGCAACCTCCAAGTCAAGTCTGGCAAACGTTTTTTGATAAGAAGTTGGCACCCGATAATAGTTCGAAGACTTGCTGACCTGAAAATGCTGCCATCTTCTGCAATCTCCAACTGTGATCATTTGAGAAAATTCTGCCTGTCTAATCATCCTCCTCAATGGGTGTGGGAATAAAATACACTTGTGTCATCTTTCAAGCAAGTTCATTACAGCTCTGTTTTCTCGACTTCTTAATTACTTCCCTAAAAGTGAACTTGAGCATTTTAAGGTGTAGCTATTTTAGAGTCATTGACTAAGGGAATTTGGCCTGGATGTAACCTCATATTTATACCCCAGTGAAACAGGAAGTCATGGATGACTGCTTAAGAGTTTGTAAACACTCAGATGAACACGAAAGGAACATGTTTCAGTTATATTTTATTCAAAATAATTTCTAGGTGTGCCAATAATTGAGACAAATAATTCTGCTAAAACAGTTTTTTTTCCTGAGAATTAATTTACTTCTTCACATAAAGGTTAGATTTCACTATTATTTTCAGCACGAGGTTAAGCTAATTAATCACAAAGACATCTTACATAACCTTCAATCAAACTCATCTTAATCAAAGGTGCCAATAATTCTAGAGATGGCTATCTTAAGTAAACAATATTCTTTACTCTACTATGGATGTGTGTCATGATAAAAGCATGATATTACAAAGATTGATTGTAATGTTAAGTATAAATGGCAGCCTCCAGAAAAAGGACACAGTCTCCTAGTGTTTCCCATGCTTTTTTTTATCTGACCTACCTTAAGGACAGGGGCCTTCTCTTCACAAATGAGCACACGTATGTCTGGATTACGCAGGTCTGTGCAGTAAATCTTCCGGTCCCGGCCCCCGGAGTAGACGTGCGTAAAGGCTTCGTTTACCTGTAGTGCCCACACTCCCTCATCATGGACACGGTACGTGGCTATACACCTCTGCTGTCCCAGTGACCACAGCCGGATCGTACCATCTGAACTACCCGACAGGCACTAAACACAGATCAGGGTGCATAGTTAATCACGCTATATTATACTGCTTCTCATAATACTTAATACAGAACAGCAAAAAGACAACATTGTGTATAATGTTAATGACAAAACAGAGATCTAAATGTATAAAGAGGTACAGTTCACTATATATAGTGCATCATGAAGCTGTTCCACTTGTTCAAAATGGTATTAGAATATCCATCACTGCATTTCAGCATTTCCATCCATCCATCCATTTTCTGTACCACTTAGCCTACTATAGGATTACAGGGAGCCTGGAGCCTATCCCACGGGACTCGGGGCACAAGGCGGGGGACATACTGGACGGGGTGCATATCCATTGCAGAGCACAACACCACACACACTCACACCCATTCACACACTACGGACAATTTAGAGATGCCAATCGGCCTATGACGCATGTCTTTGGACTGGGGGAGGAAACATGAGTACCCTGAGGAAACCCATGAAGCACAGGGAGAACATGCAAACTCCACGCACGCTGGGCAGGGGTGGGAATCGAACCCCCAAACCTGGAAGTGCAAGGCAAACATAATAACCACTAAGCCAACTTGGCCCCCCACTTTCAGCATTTCTATGTCTCCAAATACTTTAATAAAAAGTCATGCACCTGAGTGCCATCTCTGTTCAGCAGCAATGACTTCACGTTGTCTGTGTGTCCTTTCAGCTTCATGAGCTTGGCACAGGTGCGTGGGTCCCACACTCTCAAAACCTGAGGAACACACACACACCTAACTAAACCAGCCCAGCAAAAGAAACACATTTAATTAAATTTATATGAAACAATGTATAAAGAAAAGAAAATTTTGACATGCCTTCTCAGTTGATCCAGATACTATTACTGTGCCCATCTGATTCATCGCCAGACTGTAGATCGAATCTTTATTCCCACTCAGAGACGATGCTGCAGGATAAAATGATAGCAAGAGATCTTGAATTGACTGAATGAATAATGAGGTTTGATTATGTCTGGGTTGTGCAAAACTGGATTAAATTACAAGCTTTAACTTAGCTACACTACCAATAATATTAAGATCATTTGTCTTTGGTAATTTGGCATATAAAACCATGCTACTCATTATCCACACAATACACAACAGATTCAAATTTATATATAGGATATAGAGTTGTGGTCGGAAGTTTACATACACTCATCATGGACAGTAATGGGGGGTTTTCAACACAGGACCAAAATTATATATACAGGGTCAAAAATATACATAAACAGATTAGTAATTTAGCGGCGCTGAAAGTTCCAAAATGTCCTTTAATTTGCCAAGACCAAGGCCTCTTAATTTCCTGTTAGTGATCATGATTGACTACAGCTGGCAGCTTCTCTGTGCCAACATAAAAAGGGTTTGTTTGACAGCACTCATTGGATTGACCAACACAGTACTATGGGAAAGGCCAAGGAGCACAGTGCAGATCTGAAAAAGAGGATGGTGGATTTACACAAGTCAGGAATGTCTCTTGGAGCCATCTCTAAGCAATTGCAGATTCCAAGATCATCAGTTCAAACAACTATACGCAAGTACAAGTTATTGAGAAGTGTAGCCACTTTGCCAAGGTTTGGATGAAGACCCAAACTGTCACCCTCAGCTGAGAGGAAATTGGTTCGGATGGTCAGGAAAAACCCAGTAACCACCAAGGCACAGGCCTGCCATGAACTGGAAGCTGCTGGAACATCAGTGTTACTGTCTACAGTCAAGCGAGTTTTACATCACCATGGACTGAAAGGCTGCCATCCATGAAAGAAGTCCCTGCTCCAAAATCGTCACCCTCAAGCCCATCTAAAGTTTGTGGCTGACCATATGAACAAAGAAAAAGCCTTCTGGAGGAAAGTTTTATGGTCAGAGGAGACAAAGATCGAGTTGTTTGGCCGCAATAACCAGAGGCATGTTTGGAGGAGTAAAGAACACTGTACCAACTCTTAAGCACGGTGGTGGTAGCATTATGCTCTGGGGCTGTTTTGCTGCCAGTGGAACTGGTGCATTTCACAAAGTGGATGGAACAATGAACGAGGACTACCTTAGAATTATTCAGCATAATCTCAAACCATCAGCATGGACACAAATAGGTGTTCCAACAGGACAATGACCCCAAACACACATCAAAGCTGGTTGTGGAATGGATAAAGCATACTAACATTAAGCTTTTGGAATGGCCTTCCCAAAGTCCTGATCTGAACCCTATCGAAAATTTGTGGACTGTGCTTAAAAGTCGAGTCAGTGCCAAGAAACCAAAAAATGTCATTGAACTTTACCAATTCTGCCAAGAAGAGTGGTCAAATATCCAACCAGAATTCTGCCAGAAGCTAGTGGATGGCTACCACAAGCGTCTGCTCGGGGTGAAATTTGCTAAGGGACATT
The DNA here is from genome assembly GCF_023375685.1 of Ictalurus furcatus. Lineage (NCBI taxonomy): Eukaryota > Metazoa > Chordata > Actinopteri > Siluriformes > Ictaluridae > Ictalurus > Ictalurus furcatus. Next base: position 27,890,418 of record NC_071255.1, on the reverse strand, counting down.
CAACTAAATATTAGGTTTGCTGTATGTACAGTATCTCACAAAAGTGAGTACACCCCTCACATTTTTGTAAATATTTGATTATATCTTTTCATGTGACAACACTGAAGAAATGACACATTGCTACAATGTAAAGTAGTGAGTGTACAGCTTGTGTAACAGTGTAAATTTGCTGTCCCCTCAAAATAACTCAACACACAGCCATTAATGTCTAAACCGCTGGCAACAAAAGTGAGTACACACCTAAATGAAAATGTCCAAATTGGGCCCAATTAGCCATTTTCCCTCCCCGGTGTCATGTGACTTGTTAGTGTTACAAGGTCTCAGGTGTGAATGGGGAGCAGGTGTGTTAAATTTGGTGTCATCGCTCTCACACTCCCTCATACTGGTCACTGGAAGTTCAACATGGCACCTCATGGCAAAGAACTCTTTGAGGATCTGAAAAAAAGAATTGTTGCTCTACATAAAGATGGCCTAGGCTATAAGAAGATTGCCAAGACCCTGACACTGAGTTGCAGCACGGTGGCCAAGACCATACAGCGGTTTAACAGGACAGGTTCCACTCAGAACAGGCCTCACCAAGGTCGACCAAAGAAGTTGAGTGCACGCGCTCAGCGTCATATCCAGAAGTTGTCTTTGGGAGACAGACGTACGAGTGCTGCCAGCATTGCTGCAGAGCTTGAAGGGGTGGGGGGGTCGGCCTGTCAGTGCTCAGACCATACGCCGCACACTGCATCAAATTGGTCTGCATGGCTGTCGTACCAGAAGGAAGCCTCTTCTAAAGATGATGCACAAGAAAGCCCGCAAACAGTTTGCTGAAGACAAGCAGACTAAGGACATGGATTACTGGAACCATGTCCTGTGGTCTGATGAGACCAAAATAAACTTATTTGGTTCAGATGGTGTCAAGCATGTGTGGCGGCAACCAGGTGAGGAGTACAAAGACAAGTGTGTCTTGCCTACAGTCAAGCATGGTGGTGGGAGTGTCATGGTCTGGGGCTGCATGAGTGCTGCCGGCACTGAGGAGCTACAGTTCATTGAGGGAACAATGAATGCCAACATGTACTGTGACATACTGAAGCAGAGTATGATCCCCTCCCTTCGGAGACTGGGCCGCAAGGCAGTATTCCAGCATGATAACGACCCCAAACACACCTCCAAGACGACCACTGCCTTGCTAAAGAAGCTGAGGGTGAAGGTGATGGACTAAACCCTATTGAGCACCTGTAGGGCATCCTCAAACGGAAGGTGAAAGAGCACAAGGTCTCCAACATCCACCAGCTCCATGATGTCATCATGGAGGAGTGGAGGAGGACTCCAGTAGCAACCTGTGAAGCTCTGGTGAACTCCATGACCAAGAGGGTTAAGGCAGTGCTGGAAAATAATGGTGGCCACACAAAATATTGACACTTTGGGCCCAATTTGGACATTTTCACTTATGGGTGTACTCAGTTTTGTTGCCAGCGGTTTAGACATTAATGGCTGTGTGTTGAGTTATTTTGAGGGGACAGCAAATTTACACTGTTACACAAGCTGTACACTCACTGCTTTACATTGTAGCAAAGTGTCATTTCTTCAGTGTTGTCACATTAAAAGATATAATCAAATATTTACAAAAATGTGAGGGGTGTACTCACTATTGTGAGATTTAGTATATTTTTGACCCTGTATGTATAATTCTGATCTCCAACCACAACTGTAAAACCAAGTATGGGTAAATTTACTTACAAGTCATGGAAGGATACACAACATACACAATGCTGAACAATAAATAGTATATAATATATAAGGAATAAAACACCACAAGACATGCTGTGGTGGGGCGTGAGGCAAAGCAGAAAGGCCTCAAAGAGCGGATACTGGAGACTCCTACCATAAATGTTGAAGTCTCCTCACAGAAACCGTCGACATATTAACAAATCAACAAAATGACGCACAAATTATTTAATCGGTGTATATGGAAAGTCCGCCACAGAAGACACATTATTAAACCTATATTCCAATGGTGGACACACTAATGGGTATTTTTCATAAGGCTTTAGTGTTATGTCATAGTATTCTCCCTTCCCTTAGACATGTGGACCTGTCAGCACGATTAGGAAAGCTGTGAACTGCTAATCTCAGTACCAAACAGTGTGAAAACAGCTTGTTCAGATGAGAATACTTTTAGGAGAGGAAAACAATAGTTTTAAGATTTTAACATCAAACCAGTTGCTTCTCAGTTAGAAATTTTTTGAGTTTAAAAAATAAAATAAAAGAACATTTTTTAAAAAATGAGATAAAAAGATACTGTGATACCTGCAATATGTAATGGTTTTTGTGACATAATAATCAGAAAATCTATATTATATACTCATACTGCTACATAATTGCTTCTTCAGTTTAAGTAAGCTGACAGACTCACTAGTGACAGTATTATTGGAAGCAGTCAGTGCTGTTAGTGTGTTTACATCCCACAGGAAGATCTGTCTGTCCAGCCCTGCCGAAGCCACCAGCTCTTTATCTTTAGCATACGCTAAAGCTTTAACATAATCCTGTAAAGGAGAAAACACACAATTACAGGCATCAGCGTAAATTCAAAATAATCATCCCTCAGTCATTAGGAATGTATTTAGCATTCATCTTCTCATCCATAAAATAATACTGCATAAGCTCTATTCAAATAGTTTTACACTGGAAGGTGAGGTAAGTATTAACAGAGTATCTCAGGGATTTCAGCCCTGTCCGACTGAGTCGTGCCAGTAATTTTTACAGTGAGCACACGTATGGGTCTCAAAAGATTATTTTAACTTCCATAAAATGACCGGTGGAAGGCCAAGGTATTAAGCCAAGGTAATAAATACACCCAATTCCAACTGACATATTTGTAAAGATATCTCATTGTATCCTGTAGGAAAAGAGGATTTGTGCTTTGTCTTCACTATAAAGACATTCCAGGAAGTAGTCAATTTTGCAACTGAAATGATGCCAAATATCAAATACTATGCATGTTTAAAACACATAAAATATAGACAATGCTTCAGAAGGACTGAACAAATATATAGCCTACATTTATTGGGTCTGTGCACCTCACAGAGATGCTACATTTCATCAATATCAAGGCAAATGCTTATAGTTCTATAGTTTACTATTAATTCTACTGTCTAGTCCAGAGGTGTCCAAAGCTTTTTCAAAGACAGCCACATGAAAACATCCTAGGGTTAGTCACTAGAGGTCAACCGATTGATCGGTTGCGCTCATCCTCTGAATATTTTTTTGCACTGCCCATGATTTGTTTCATAACGTCTTATGATAAATTCCTAAATTAAAATAAGAAAATTCTTTAATTACCTCATAAGTCTTTTGAAATACGAGACACACAAATTTACTATGGCTCTCGATGACAAACTATTCTTGTTTCCAGCTCTTTTGGAATCGCTCCTTCCCACGGTCAGCTTTTTGTCTGTAGCCATGACTAAAGATCATTCAGTAAATAAATTTGCAGCGTAGTCAGAGGAAATAAATGCTCTTGCAATTTAGCTGCATTAACACGGTCTACTGCCACCACCAGCTGAAAGGAAAAACTGCAACCTGTTGGCCGGCGGGCGGCATATCATACACACGTTTGGTCTCAGGTCCAGAGTTTACACACCCATGGTCTAACCTAGATCATGTTTTTGCATTATATAAATTGAATTTATAAACTGAATTTTTGTTTTTTAGATAGTTCCACACCTTGAGCTTTTCGCAGCTTCACTCATTTTGGATTTCTGCATTTTTTCTAATTTTCTTTTAATAAAAACTACTTACGTTTTACATGCAGATTCTGAACCGGTTTAAATGACATTTTAACAAGCGTAATACAGTTTAGTGGCGCAATCCTGCTTCACTAAATCCACTCTGAAATGATTTTTTGTACTCGCCTTATGTGTCCGCAGTGTCGACATACAAAATCCTTTATGTGCATTCCAGACTTTCACAGTGGTGTCTGATGAAGCAGATATTACTGTAAAATATTAATAATACAAAAGAACACTGGGATTACACGATGTACAGCAGTATTGATGAGCTCCATAAGCATTGTGATACATGGCATTTCTGCAGCAGGTTGTGTCTGCATTGTGACACAGGGAATTGTTTTACAAATAACACAGCTCTTCAAGCTGTGAAACACTTCTGAAAACCCTGCATCTGTGTGGAAAGTTCAGAAGAATATATAAAATGTACATTTCATGCAATATATGATATGATGTCATGTAAATAGGGTTAACATTCAGGCCAACGGATAGGTGTCCAGGTGTACAAAACTAAAGCCATGCTCACGAGTTTTTCCGTTGCAGCAGAGGACGATGTCATTGACCCAGTCTGTGTGATGTTCCATTGATGCTATGTATGGGTCCTGCTGAAAAGCACACAAAACCACAGCAACATCAGTGAACTTCCCATTTCTAAAAATGACACGAATTAATGTCATTAATATGCTGGCCAGACCGAAATGTTCCCTTACTAGTTAGGCTTTTGTTTGCATCCAACGTTACTACAATATCAGATTAGCACAGGTGCTGAATGAAGGACTGAGAGATTGGTACCTTGTGCTGGTTGATGCTCCATATCCGGATGATGGAGTCTCGACCAGCGGTGAAGAGCCGGTTAAGAGCTGGGTCCAGCTGTAGAGCATTAACTCCATTACGGTTGTATTTCTCCACTTCATCTCTGATCACATACGACACCTGCGACACACGAGGGGGAAAAAAGCAGGATTTTTATTAACAAAATAAGTTATTTTCTTATACAACACAGGCACAGAAATGTTTCAGATTATTAAAGAAATTACATCTGGCACTTATCATATCATCCCACTTGAAAGACAAATCCATATTAGTGCATTCAACATCAAGTACACAAGCCTGTAGTTTGTGTATATTAGAGGTGGGTGATATGACCAAAACATTTATTATATTACATATTTAGGGTTTTTAAATATGACAATACTATATAAGAAAAGCATATTGTGATGGATATTATCATCCTATTGCCCAACTGTTTATATAACATATCTGATAAAGACTACCTTTCTAATGAAGCAAATGTAGCGCATGTGCATCGTTTACTTTAACTGCAGAATTATTTTTAAAAGTAATAACTAAAATAAAATAAAAAATTGAAAGCAAAAAGGAATTCATATTCAATTCAATTTTATTTGCAATGGCGCTTTTAACAATGGACATTGTCTCAAAGCAGCTTTACAGAAACATATAAACACAGGATACAGATTTTAAGCGTGTAAATTTTTCCGTGTTGAGCGAGCCGGTGGTGATGGTGGTGAGGAAAAACTCCCTAAGATGATAAGAGGAAGAAACCTTGAGAGGAACCAGACTCAGAAGGGAACCCGTCCTCATCTGGGGAACAACGGATAGTGTGAAAGTAAAAGAAAGTTCATTATGGTTTTAATATGAAGTCTGTTTGTAGAACTAGTCCACTGTTCACTAAAGGAAGATATGGCATTGTACTAGACCTAGGTACTTGTGTATCAATTCTGCAAAGCAAAGACGCCTTCAAAAATAAAAGAATATACATTTTCATCAAAATGTACATTATAGAGCAGTAAACAATAATAAACTAAACCACTTCGATATTTGGTGTTACCACATCTTACATTTAAACCTGCATCAGGTCTCTAAGGTACACTCGAGCAGTTTTATAAGGAAATCAGCTGATAAGCTTTTCCAGGTATCACAGAGAGCCAGACATATTTCTCCTGACATGTCTGCCTCTGCCTCACTTGCTTCTATTTTTGCAAATAATCACAGATATCCTTCATTATGATTTATCTGAAAAATAATCCATTACTTAAAGTGTCATTAAACACTAAACTACATTTTCTGAGATTTTAACATAGATGTTTCTATCGCACATCATAAAAAACAATGTTAGCATCCGTTAATTTTAATAATAGGAGAAAACTGGTTTAAAGTTTTCTGGGTTTAAAATCTTCTTGTGTCATTATAGTACATCGATGACGAATCTGTGTCTCATAATTATTCATGAAATCGTGTGTTCTTATCCTACAAGAAGACACCGCCTCTTAATTATTCATGACGGCACGTGGTGCTTTCTTCGTGCTTTCCTATGTCTTACGTACGTACGTAAGACGTAGCAGATGAGAGAGGCGTTCAAATGGGTCGCAAGTGTTTGTCTGAGTGGTGTAAGAGTACGAATGTGTTGCGTGGCTTTCCCCATGATGCTGCCAGGGCTTTTCCATCCCTTCAAATGAGTTATGTGTCTAATTCTAAACCATAAACAGTTTTACTTGCTTTTTGCACTAATTAAACCGCTTAAAGCTCCACGTGGCCGGCGGGCCGTCGCGTGCAAAACTATTTAACAAGAGTCCGCGTTGAATAAAAGGGGGAAGGCTCTTCCCTTCGTGAAAAGTCGAGTATATTAGCTAGCTACCATTCCGACATTTCTCCCATCCATGCTGCCTCGGGTTCTCCGTGTTTTCCTCCATAATCACGCCAGGGGCTAATTGTTGAAATATACAGTGCAGAGGACCTGCACCGCTATCTACTGTCTCCATTTAGCCCTGGGGATTCAGGAGAAGTCCTCTACTTCATCAGAGCCATGCGTAGTGCTGCCACTGCAAACTTCTACATCATTATCCATCTTTATTCTGAGCGTTCTGAAGGCTCGCCCCCCACCTCCTCCCCTGCCGCGCCCACTGCCCCTCCCTTCTTCACACCATCCACACCCATTTAAGTTGCATTTTTCAAAAACATTGAGAGGTAGACTTGACTGAAAGAGGGAGGTTTCATGACCTAAAGACGTCACTTTTATGACATTTCTAGGTAACATTAGTGAAAAGGAATGTTCGGAAAACTTCAAATTTGATCGTTTCTACTGACACACTAAGAGCGAAGGAATAAAATAAGACAAAACTAATATTTAAAGAATATGGACCAAAACAGGCTAGCTCTGCTAAGGTGTTTGCAGAAAAAAACAACAACCAAGAAAACATCGAAACTTTCCACATAAATCATCACCATTCTGACACAACATCAAAAAATGTAGATTATACCCTTCAAAAAAAGCTGGATTTCAAGACAGGTATGCTGCTTAGAAATTGCTTGTATCGTGTCTGACGCACAAGCAGACATAAGCTAGTATAATGTAACACAAAAGCAGGATGCCTGAGCAAAGAGGAAAAAGTACCATGTGATGAGTCACGCATTACTCGTTTTTTTTTTTTTCTACATCCAGCTGTACTTCTGCTTGAAAAAAAAAAAAAAAAAACCTCAAGGATGTTTTCAATCCACAGGCTGTTGCTTGCTGTTAAACATGACAACGCATTTGTAATGGTGCGGGCAAGCGTCTCAGTGGAGTGATCATTTTCAATTTAAGGCCTCTGCGTGATCCCATAATGGGCAAGAAATATAAGGCCATTTCACAAAGCCAAGTGCACCCTGGGGTGCAAACACTGCACACGTATGATACAGCAAGATGATAACAAATGACCCCATACTCACACAAACAAATTCAAATGGTTTCATAAACCATTTGAATCTCTGTGGAAACCATCGTAATCTCTGTATTAAGTCACAGATCATATGCCTTCTGAGGCCTTCGCCTATACACACACACACACACACACACACACACACACACACACACACACATATATATCTCTTTATTTGTTACACACACAGTGGGGGAAATAAGTATTGAAAGCGTAAGCATTTTTTTTTCAGTAAATATTTCCAATGAGGTTTTTCACATGAAATTTTCACCAGACATCAGTATTAACTCAAGAAATCCGGAAATATAAAGAATTCACAACATTAAAGTCCGTAAATAAAGTTATGTGTAATAAAGAGGAATGACACAGGGAAAAAGTATTGAACACGCTAACTGAAATTTATTTAGTACTTAATGGAGAAGTGCCTTTGTTTGTAACGACAGCTGCAAGACGCTTCCTGTATGAAGAATTTAAACAGCCGCAGTATTCAGGTGTGATTTTGGCCCATTCCTCTAAACATGTTGTCTTTAAATCTTGTTCAATTGGATTCAAGTCACATGATTGACTGGGCCATTCTAACACCTTGATTTTGTTTCTCTGAAATATAAAGAATTCACAACATTAAAATCCACAAATAAAGTTATGTGTAATAAACTGGAATGACACAAGGAAAAAAGTATTGAACACACTAAGAAAAAGCAGTTCTCCAAGGCAAGGTAAGGCAAGGAACCAGCTGAAATCCATAAGCAATTATCCCTCCTATCTGTGCAAATTAATATCAGCTGGGTTAGTGAATTGATGGTCTATAAAAAGGCTTTTCGTTACCAAGGTGTCACACAAGAAACATGTCTTGATGGGTAAAATAAAAGAGCTCTCCCAAGACCTTCGCAACCTTATTGTTGTGAAACAAATTGATGGAATCGGATACAGACGTATTTCAAAACTTCTGAATCCTCCAGTAAACCCCATTGGGGCCTTTATCCGCAAGTGGAAGCAAAAAAAATAAAATTAAACAAAACATATACAGTACGTATATCACAATGTTCCATTAAAGTGTAGTGACATGAATTACTATGAATTATCAAAGTTACAGGTGGATTTCACACTGGGCACGTTTGCTGTGGTCCGAAGCCGAGGGCGATTGCTCCCGGTGTCCCGAGCAGCACTGGTCTAGTTTCAGACTCACTTGATTCTATCATGCATTTGCGTTCATTTTACATCATCAAAAAAGCGCAATGGAGAGCACATAACTCAACATATTTTTGCTTTTTATTATTTTGGTGATATTATGCATAGCAGTGGACCTCTTCTGTGTCCCACAATGTTTCTCTGCCGCTCATTGTACACGTGTTGTGGAAACCAATGATGTTGTCATCAGCTAACACACATGCACAGGTTACTTTACTTCATGAACAAGTGTGGACCCGAGTTCGAGTTGCATTTACATTCGCAGGAATCGTGGCACAGTTCCAGTGCAACCGGACGGCTTTCACATTATCAAGTTTACATGTAAACCGTGCTCTGTTTCAGACTAAACTGCCAGTGTGAAAGCCCCCACATTGTCATGTTGCCCAGCCCTAATAAATAAATGCCAGTATTAGTAAAGCAACATTTGCTGATGAAGAAGACCAGCTACTCTCACTCACAACTCACTGTATTCAACTTGCAAAATTGATTTTATGAAATATATATTAAAAAATAATTTTAAAAAACAAAAAAAACATATTACCTCTAAGAACACAAAGCTTTCCTCTGTGAGAGGGTTAGCGTAAAAAGAAATCTCCACTTTAAAAGAAATATAGGAACAATACACTCACTGGAGATACTACAATGCTAAAACAATCTATGATAAGCTTTCCCAAATGAACGTGCACACGTCCTCCTAACAGACAAGTGCCTAGGACTGTAGTGATATGAAACCTATCAGTGATCTGAGAATCACAACAAAGCATGGTCCTTCGTGTTTCATAAACGCAAGTCCAGATGTTTCCTAGTCATGCCATAATAGTTTACCATTGTTGTTGAGATTCCAGTCACGTAAATCTGCACACTTCTAGTTAATTTGTTCTCTTAGACATTCACAGCTGAGTCAAATAGGAATGACGTGATTTTGCATGATCTGGGATCTGGGAAGTGGTATCTCTGCAGTTAAAATGTTGGACCTCTGATAGGAAGGTTGTGAGTTCAAATCCCAGCACTACCAAGCTGTCACTGTTGGGCCCTTGAGCAAGGCCTTTAACCCTTAACTGCTCAGTGTGTATAAATGAGAATTGTAAGTTGCTCTGGATAAGGGCATCTGCCAAATGCTGTAATGTAATATGATGTAATGATATAGTCGAATGGTGACTTAAGTCTGCTTACCAACCTTTTAACCAGAATTGTGTAAAATAATCAGACAGCTGTTATTGAACAGTAAATGCCATGGAGTTTAACGTGGACATTAAATGATAGGAGCTAAAGCCAATGTTGGTCATTTGAACTTCCCTGCATCTTTCTTGGGTTTTTGGAGAAAAACTCTGGACAACATGTGACAATGCCATCACATCAAGCCTGATCAGTTACTAATGTCTGTCTCTTTTCCCTAAGGGAGAAAAGTTGCTCTTGTTAGCTCCTCAGATTTCTGGGTTCAGGTTTACACATTTATATAGATAACAATTAGTTCATAACATTGTCCAGTAACGCACCAGGGAAATGTAGATAGATATTACAACATAAATACTGACTAGATATCATTGCGTTTCAAACACTGTCATGCTTTTGTGGACACTTATGCACTTTACGCCAATTTTACGACAGCCCAAAACACGGCATACGTACAGCGACACCGGGGGCATTCTGGTTTACGTTTCACAAAATGTGACCAAATTTTGTAGTTTGAGAAACGTGTCTTTGTTTGTCTGTTAATGGAGCTGTAATTATTATACATTTAAATTAATAGTCTGTGAAACAGCACAATGTTACTCTACAGTAGTGTTGAGTGGGAAGGGGGCGTGGACTTAGCTTTGGCTCTAGCTTAGCAGAGAGCTAGCAATCAAATTCACACGTCAGACAAAAAAAAAAGACAAATGTACAAACTGGACATCTACTACAACTTCAACAGCACGCGTTATTTTTATATAAAAGGGATTAAAATAAAAAAAAAACAAGGTCCACCCAAATACGAGCCAGTAAAATCACTGGAACAAACTATGCAAAGTAGGCTAGCTGAATATTTTAGCTAGCTCCCGAGTCCCTAATCAGGGGCTGAATGCCAAATTGCAACCAATTAGATAGACAATGCACTTGCGTATGTTGTATAAGGCGTTATTTCATCCCCTATATAATGCACTTATGTAGAGAGAAGACAGTAATTTGGGATTCAACCCCAGGTCACAGACTCCGCTCGGGTTTTTACACAGATATGATGATATAATCCACACACAGCGTGGAGAAGAGCTTCACAGATATGTCCTTAAATAATCAGCACCAAACGCTTGTCTATGCACATGTGAAAGAATGCCGTGAAAGTGGAAATTTACCTGCACTTTTCTCCGCCCGGCAGCATTCTGCCTGTGATGGGTCGCCATCTTACATGTTGACAGCATGACGTCACTTCCGTGAAGCGGCAACAAAAAACAAAACAAACACCCCTAAACGCGCGCAGTGCAGCAGCTGTGCAAATGACAACATTAAATCATCTCTTAATTTAACAAATATATAGGCGATAGGATAGTTTGAACGTCTTATCAGATATCAGTCAAGTTGTTTCAAAGATTGTTTTCTAAGTTAGAATGATTTCAGAAAGTTAAAAGTTTTGGAAAATGCACAATGAAATGTAGCGTTTGTACAGTAGGGTTATACAACTTTATATGACTTTATAATAATAAAGTTCATAATTTCAGGTTTGTTATGCATTGGTATTCAAGCCACTCGCACTGTGTACATTTTTATCAAAGTCCAAATGTAAACTTTACTGCTGTTTCAAGTTCAAGTGTTTTTATTGTCATTTCAACCATATAGGCCTACAGATGGTACAGTACACAGTGAAACGGAACAACCTTCCTCCAGGAACATGGTGCTACATAAAACAACACACTAACAACATGAGACGGCACAGAACTAAATAAGATCTACACGTTTCTACACAAAGTGCACGTTCACACGTGTGCTAACAACACAGGACAGTACAATACTACTGTTGACCATGCAAGCATGTTAATTTCTGCATAAACAAAAAAATTGTGGTTTATTTGGAAAGTGTGAAAAGTGTGAAAGGTGACAGGGTGCCAAACCGTTGCAGTGCACAATCACACACATTCACACACCTGTTCACACTACAGACAATTTAGACATGCCAATTAGCCTACAACACATGGCTTTGGAATGGGGGAGAAAACCAGAGTACCCGGAGGAACCCACCAAAACACAGGGAGAACATGCACACTCCATTCACACAGGGCAGAGGCGGGATCTGAACCCCAACCCCGGAGGTATGCGGCAAACATACTAACCACTAAGCCACCATGCTCCCATTATTATTATTATTATTATTATTATTATTATAATTATTATTATTATTATTAGTATTATCCATCCATCCATCTTATATACTGCTTATCCTACTGGGTCACCGGGAACCTGGAACCTATCCTAGGGAGCATCGGGCACAAGGCGGGGTACATCTTGGACAGGGTGCCAATCCATTGCAGGGCACATACACATAAAATTAATACATCCATTCATACACTATAGACACTTTGGACATGCCAATCAGCCTACCATGCATGTCTTTGGACTGGGGAAAGAAACCGGAGTACCCGGAGAAAACCTCCGCAGAACTCGAACCCCCATCCCTGGAGGCATGAGGCAAATGTACTAAACACTAAGCCACCGTGTGTCCTATTATTATGATTATGCTATTAATATTAATAATAATAACAATATAATGTTGTTGGTGTTGTTTATGGGACAGGGGGATCTCTTGTCATGAAACAAACCTGATTTGAGACTGCAAACAGAGATCAATCTGAATGTGACATATTGCAGTGCAAATTATTGGTCTCAGGCATGGGTTTCATTGTATCTGGAGGTATTTCGAGCATCTGCATCTGAAATGATTTTATATCATATAAGACTTCGACCCTTGATTATCCTGGTTGCTATGACGTCACGAGTATTGGGCCCTTAGCCATTAAGTTTGAACTGCTCAGGTGTTTGGACTGTGTGTGGTATCAACTTACTTTGTTGGTAGAAATCATAGAAACGCATGCGAAAGCCTTGTGCACCTCTAGTATTAGTGGTTCGCCAGAGGGAGCTGCAGATTCAGCAGCTGTGTGTGTGTGTGTGTGTGTGTGCGCGCGCGTGTGTGCGTGTGCGTGCGTGCGTGCGTGCGTGTGTGTGTGTGTGTGTGTGTGTGTCCACTCTTTTCCGACTTAAGCGCGCTTTCATTGCACACTTTCAACTATACCAACCAAAAATATTCAAGGCATTATATATAAATATAATTCCATTTCATTTTAATGTCCCTGAATAAAAATGAATGTAAAAGTTATTATAATGTACATATTAAGGTAATAATCTTTGCTTCCATCATTCGACTCATCCATAAACAAAAATCAAATCGGTGTCCTTGCTTGAAATGTCCTCGTAAACACTTAAATCCCATTTTAAAGGGTGAAAACAACACACCAGGCTTAATTGCTCCAGTGAGTTGATAAACAACAGTTGTTCGCATGATATTAAACACTCCAGTCCCCAAAGACTTGTCCTAGATCTCAGTATCCTACAGTTCATTTCCAACTGCGCGCTAATCATTCACTGGGCTATCAAAATTTGCAGCCGTGATCCCCCCACCCCCCACCCTCACCAGTTTTGCACAAAGAAAGTTTTAAAGGGCCAAACAGATGTGAGTCGGAGCGGTGCGTAAAGAGAGCGCAAAAGCAGGCGGGAGTAGGCGTTTCCCACGCACCGACCAGCTCACTTCCTCAGTCGGCGGCTCGACGGCGATCACACAGGTTCCGTATGCGTTTGCGCTTGAAGATTTACAGGAGAGCGTCGCTCACTCAAGTACCTGCCATATACACAGCGTCTTATTACTGAGTCGCCTTTTGGACAACATTAGAAGCCGGGAAGAGTCGGGTTCAGCGTCACTGACCTGTATTTTTAATCATATATATTTTTTTTAGACAACGATCTCAACTTTAATATGTTGGAGTCTTTCTGATTTGGATGATTTACCAAGAGGACCGTGTGGGAAAAGAATTTCTGGTGAAGGTGTTAGCCTCTTCAGAGGTGTGCGCCATGTCATATGGAGCGGAATTTCGGATCGCGTCGGTTTGCGCCTGATCCCCGAGTGGACGCGCGTTTTTAGCGCGAGTGAAAAACTCATCAGACGCCGTTTAGCTGGACGGGATGAGTTTCCAGAGAGGGCTTCACATGCCCTCAGGCTACTCTGGGTTTTGCTAGCGCTCACTGGGAATGTCGGAAGTCGCTGAACTATAAGGGCCGCTTCTTTTGGACGCAAAACTGTCAAGAAAATAAAGTTTCACACGTAAGTAGCAAGCAGCACGATCAGTACAGTACCCGTGCCTGTATCAGTCTGCTCTCTCTCACTCTCAGTCTACCTCTCTCGTGTCTCTCTCTCTCTCTCTCACTGCTTTATAAAACAATCTGGAACTTTCTGTTGCGCCTTTATTACACATCTGTTTTGTCAATTAATCATCACAAAAGTTGACATTGTAGTCCATCAATTAAGTGAAAGTAAAATGTGTACAATTCATCCCTTTGTCACAACTTAAAAAAAAATAGATTTCAGTAAACAGTGTTCACTGAGCAGGTTTGTACATGTTGGGTGAATTAGCAAAAGAGAATAATAGTCCTGTATAGTCCAGGTAGGTTATATAGCATAGTGTAAATTAACCTCAGGTGAAGTGAGGGCTAATGAGGAGCTCAGCATATGTTGTATGTCTGAATTAAAATCACTGCTATAGCTCGTGCAGAAAGCCTTAATCACGTTTAGTACCCCTCTACAGCTGATTGCATTGTGTGTTGAAGTATCCATGGAGGGGGAATTGATGACACACAACATTTACTGCTCCATGGACTAAATCGCATTTATCTTTCATATAGTCTAACTTTCCCCTCTATTTTAATTCTCACGCACTTATGTAGCAAAAGCCAGACTTTATTTATTTATTCATTTATTTATTCATTTATTTATTTATTCCTGCTGGTTGTGCACTCTCAGAAAAACGGTACTATACACTGCCTTTCCTTATGACTAATGTGATCTTCAAGGGTACATGGCTTGTACCTTTACTGATTATCTTTACCTGAAAGGTTGCACCTTTAGTGCACCTTTAAATTATTATACTAAAAGCTAATTAAAGGTACAAGAGTGGTCTTTAAGATCTAATTTCAAGGTACACTTCATCCACATTCCACATGTAAAAGTGAGAAATTAAAGGCATAAAAAATTGGACCATTTCAGTGACAAGGCAATGTACAGATGTGTACACATTGGGAATTTAAATAGGTTTAGCTTTCTGGTATTTTTTTCCTGATTGAGAATTGCGTTTTGACACTGAGTGAGCAGGTGTGTGTTTGGTATTGACCTGGTGCGCCAAAACAAACCACTGGTTCGGTCTCAAACCCCACATTACTACTAAATACAACGACAAAATAATACACTACCTCTATAACCTGTCGCACAAGGTGCTAGTTACATACTTATTAGGCTTGGCGCGCTTAATTCACACTTATACACGAGCTTTCAGCGTTCGTTTTGAGCAGTATGTCAGAATAGGTGGAGTGTTATTTAGACATAGTATTTAGTAGACAAATATGCGGCTTTGGAAACAAGCCCCGCCCTCTCAGCGAGTGACCTTTAAACACGGAAAAGAAAAAGCTTCAGGAAGCCTCGCGCTCTTGTCCAAGGTCCTGAAAGTTCAGTTCTCAAAGTGCCATGGCAAAAAAATGCACGATTTTAGGTAAATACCTTGCAAGTAAGAATAATAATAGCGTTTTGGGATTATAAAAGCGAGGCTGTTAGGAAAGTGAGTTAAAAATTACATAATTAAGTAATATAGCCTGCTGTAATTTGGCCATTGTGCAGCCAAACAACACCAATGTAATAAATATGCTCATTAACAGAACAACAACAACAACAACAACAATAATAATAATAATAATAATTCACTAACACGTTGAAAGTGGCTTTATTCCAACAAGGCCATCTGACCGTGTGTCCGATACATGCTGATTTTTTAACTTCAAACCAGAAGCCTATAGATAAGCAATACAACACATATAGTGTACAATTTATTGAGTTCTGTATTCAATCCATAAAGTTCAGCCTATCCTGTGTAAAAGAGAGAGAGAGCGAGAGAGAGATAGAGGGAGAGAGAGAATGAGCAATAATGAAATAATATTTATTAATATTGTAGGATTTAAGATATTCTTTACTATTATTTCAAAAGTTGTGCACACAGATTGTTATTGACAATATTCTTAATTATTAATTGTCTAATATTCAAAATCTAATATATATATATATATATATATATATATATATATATATATACATATATACACACACACACACACGTACACACACTTCAATTCCAATGTATTATAAGCTTTTGATAGATCAAGGCAAAACTATCCATGGAGCTTGTTTTGTTTTAATATGCTTAACTGTTAGCTCACTCTGGCATAATGCTGTCACTGTGGGCTAACACACATGGGATCCCCAGCAACCCTTCCCGTTAACAATTCTTAATTTCAAAATGCTCAGTACTTCAAAATACTAAACTGCTCATAGGCAAGCTCTTTCTGTGTGTTTTGCTTATGATCGCTATACAATTCCACTGATGTGGAGCAGAGCCGCTGGTCTCACTCACGCTGTGTGGTTGTGACAACGCCAGATGACCTTGGAGCCATTATTTGTTTTGTCACTCGTAATTTATTTGTGACAACTGCCCTTATGTCACTGATCCAATGATTGTCTCGTAGGGCAATTTGAAACTATGTCCCTGTGGGAATGCTTCATTATAGTAATTTTATAGTTAAGTCTCTTAAGTTCTAATAGTAAAATATTTTAAATTCACATATACTTCCTAACAACGGGTCTGGTATTTCTAAATGTAAAATTTGCCTCTGAGTTAATATTGTACAAATCTTATGAGTATTGCACAGGAGAAATAGCCAAGATCTGGCTCTCACTGTGCCATGATTCAGGTATATACGGCCAGGATGTGTATGGGTAACTATATGTTCCCATACATATGGAGCTTAGAGTTGACTACGCAATAAACAGATATGAGGTGCTGAGAGTAAATGATCAGATAGCAAGTGTCACTGGATTTTTGCTTATACCTTTTGTACTGACATCTAAACAAAACGTTAGATCAGGTTGCATAGAAATGCAATTTTGTTGTTTTAGGGATAAGATAGATATACATAAAATACATGGAGGCTTCTAGAGAATGGTGTGGATAGATGATAAAATAGAGATTATGGGGAGGCTATTCAACAATTGTGTGGACGTATACGGACCCTTTGTATTTAAAAAACATTCATTCTCTTACACCATTGAGCAGTTTTATAAGGAAATTGGCTAAGCTTCTTGGAAAACTTCTGTTATTAGAGGTAAAATCACACAGCCTTGATCATGTTTTTTTTTTCTTTTTTAAATCAGAAACATGGTCTATTATTTAATATTGTCCATTATTTAGAAAAATATAACATTTCCTCTGTAACGTTGACTTTTTTTGTGGGTTAAAAAAATATTTCATGCAGTGTGCATAAAATAGCATGTAATAGATAATTTATATACAAATGTAGAGTGGCTTAGACTTCAGAAGAGTGCTGTATAATATTATATTATGTTAATTACATATTCTCCATAGTTAAGATTTTACTTCTTTTGATCTCTTTGTGGTTTCGTTGGGTACTAACCATCGTATATCATTGTACAAATGCTCGCTGTCCTTCGGCCGCTGTTGTATTGACCACAGGCCCCAAAAGGGCAGTCAGAAATGATCTCTTGAAAAGGCTCTTGTTTAGTCCTTCAGGGAGAGATTTGTCCCTGCCTGAGCAAAACGTGCATGACATTTGGCTGTGCATCTACTCAAAATGACAAATGATAAGTGACCTCCATGCCTCACGCCTTAACCTAGATGACCTTCAGCGTTTGGGGATTTAGATCCCACTTTAAATTTGGTTATTTTGTACTGTTTTGATGAGTGCACAAAGAAACGATGAGTTAACATGAGCGAATAGCCATCTACTAATCTGGACTTTGAAGGAAGCCCCTGGGGAATGTGGATACTTGTGTCAGGTCCTCCTTTATCTTGTTTTATTGATCCGATGAAGGCTTGTTTTTAATGTCAGTGATGCACAGAATGGACGAATCACCTCCTTATGGGAAGTGGTTAAATTTTACAGTACTTAATGCTTTCTGTTGCTGGTGTCACACTGGTTCTAGACATACATTCTTCTCTCTTGTAAATACATACTTTTCTTATTAGTTTTATTGTAGTTATTGAATCAATTGTAATACTTGCTGGATATGCTTTAAGATAAACAACTGAATGATAAACCACAAGTTTAAGATGTTAAATAAATCATAAAGCATTACAAAGCTGTACTGTAACATTTTCTACTGTCTGGTCGTAACCAACTATCCTGCCTGTTGCAGTGGCTCCTGATTGAAGCTTTAAAAGTGATCTTGAGGTCTGCAATCATTCTAATCATATGGATGCACTTTGATTATTCCTATGAAGCATGTGCCTAACATGCTTTGAATTTACAGTCTTTCCTAAGAAGACTTGAGTTGATTGTTATCTAACTAGGCCAGCAGAATCATCAGCTTGGAGAGGAAAAGTGGATAGCTTCAGGTGACACCAGCATGCTGGGGATATTTATCTCTGCCGGAGGTATTTACAGTGGTGCTCATAAACTGTCCTTGAACCTTTAAATGCGTGGTTATTCTTCAGTGCCTGGCATACAGACGAGTGCACAGTGCTCTCTGATAAAGAAAAGGTCCAGCACGAAATAGAAAAGATCAACTCTGAGCTTGTCAGACACTTGTGTAAGGTTAGAAGAGAATTGCTTTCAGCGAGGCATGCTGTTACACAACTCCTTTCTGCTCATGCACTGACAGTCTCCTGAGAAATAAACACCAAATATGTTTTCACTGATGATAGGCAAAGTTAGTTCATCAGCTTGAAAACAAACATTCTTTGGTCTCCAAAACTGATCCTCACCACACTCATGCCAGACTAGTATACAGCATGGATAGAAACTTTTCCTTCAGGGTTTTTTGTTCTCTTTACCTATAGAAGAGCTAACATTAGAGAAGCAAGAGTGAGCGGGAAACAAGTGACGCATTATCAGTATTTCCTGGAAACAGGCCGCACCATATATACAGTAGAACCCCATCGATTGGATCACCATTTAAACTGTATTGGATCCTGTGTTATTATTAGAGAGATGTTCAGACACGTTATGAATTACACACACACACACACGCACGCACGCACGCACGCACGCACTGATTGATTTTGGCTTCTATTACACTTTGTGCTGGCAAACACTCAAAGGGAAACACAGCCATTACACTTGTAGCATAGTTGCAATGCTACACTGTTTTATGCTCCTTTTCAAGTTTGAAAATTAGTGGTTGAGCTTGGCAGACATTGCTAGCATCATGTCTGAGATAAATATAGCAAAATATTGATGTTCTTAAGTGTACAGTATATATGTGTTTGTTTATCAGAGAGTCAGTGCAAGAGAGGAAGGAATAAACAGTATTTTATGATAAGTTTCTCTTCTACAGTAACATGTTTCTGCGTTTCTATTTCTTTATTTAATTCGATTTATTATATGGCGTAATTAGTAGGTAATGATGTTTTGCATGTTTCCATACAAAATGCAAACAACAGCAGAGGCAGGCAGAGAGATGAGCTAAAGTGCACAGAGGGTGCTGTGTGATTGTGAGAAACAAGGTTTTACAAAAGCAATGAGTGTAATTAAAGAGGCGTGCAGCCCCAGCGACACTGTGTCGAGGGCAGAGCTCAAACAAGATGAATCTAAGTGGGTCGCAGAAGCACAGTGCATTCTTCCTGCTATAGCACGGCCAACAGTGGAGCAAATCGATGTAAGCATTATTAGAGTAATCAAGATCATGCTGTCTCGGACCAAAGTCTTGAAAAAGAAAAAAAAGAGAAGCAATATTAGCTCGGGTAGCATTATGTGTTTCTGTCGTGTGTCTGCACGTCCAACCTCTGAACTCTCCTCAATCCTAAAGTGATTAATAAGAATGTGACATGGCAGTTTGGATGCTACTGCTTTTATATAAATTTGAACAAAGTAATAGTAATCTTCCATTTGATGCTAAGAGCTCTGATTGAATAACAAAACACTGTATAATGCTGTTTTTTTAATATATAAACTAAAGTCTAAGGTTACTGTACAGGACATTACAGTGATATCATTTAAAGAGGAGCACATCAAATACTCTCATGTCTGATAATGTCTGTCGGATATGCTAGCACCACACGTCTCTGTTGCCTAACAAATGACAGCTTCTCATTTTACTGCTCTCAACATGGCCATTCATATCCCAAGGTCTCTCTAGGAGAGCAAGAAAAATCTACCTCTGTGTTTCAAAATATATTTTTAAAAATGATTAACATTCCAAGAAGTTATCAATGAAACGTCAGGATGTCTTGCAGCAAGGCGAATTCTAAATTATAAGGCAACATCAACAGAAATATAGATAAAAAGATAAAATATTTTGCCATAGTATGAAGGCAGTTAAAAAGGTGAGACAAACAGTGGGAATATAAAACGTCAGCACTGTTCTCGATTCTGATTGGTCAGAATTTCCAGAATTAGTTGGAATTTTCTATAAGAGTAGCTCTGAGAGGAATGATGGCTACAAGGAAAATAACAGGTTTATATTAATACTCATACATTTTTATATATTAATGTTTCTACAGTATAGTAACAACATACTGTACACTGGGACTTGTATGGTGGACACACTGTATAAATGGATTAAAAATAATTAAAAACCTTTGATGAAGTTCGGGTGAAATGAACGGTGACGTTTTCTGTGAGGAGATATTTTGTTATTCATTTTGGAATGAGTCTCCAGTGTCAGTGCTTTGTAACAGTGAGAGGTAAAGCTGTTCCTAAAAGTTTTCTGATATGGAAAACTCTTCACTGAGGAGGATTTTGTGCTTTTTTCATAACAAACAAAAAGCTGCATTTTGTTGTCTTCAAAAGTAAGAAAAACGGAGGTTGGTGAGGGAAAGACTGTTTATAGTTATTACAACATAAGTGATAACAAGAACTAAGTGGTTTCACAGATGTTCCACAACATCACCGTCTTTCAGACGAGACGTTAAACTGAGGTGCTGCCGGCAGAATGGAAATTGAATTATCAGACATTTTCAATCCGTGTACACAACTGAATGAATTTATTTCTTAATTTATTTATTAAGTCTGTTATAAGATTTTTCAGGACACCGTTGGGTTTCTGTGCATAGAGTATCGTGACTCTGTGTTTAGCTGCTAGTGAGCAGGGGGATGGGAAAGGGGAGGGGTGTGAGCCCCTTGCTGGGCAAATAGTGGGCACATCTCCCCACAATAACTTTGGTACAGAGATAAAACGGACAGCACGACTAAAGCTTTTTTGATAGTAAAATTCCGTATACAACTACAACAATATAATTATAACATTTACACCATGCAGGCTAGGCAAAAATAATAATAATAATAATAATGATAATAATTATGAAAAACTGCAAATTCTTAAAACCCTTTCTACTAGTCTAAGAACTAATGTGGAGTGTGACACAAATAATTTCAAAATCCCCCCCCCCCACTCTAATTGGATAAAATGTATGACTTATAAACATAAATATAAATATAAAAAATGTCAGTGTTAACAAATTGCTATGGTTGAGGAATAAACCACTTCAGGGTATGATGTTATTGTAAAATAAAGTGCAGTAACAGCCCTCCACTTGACATCACACCAAACTGCCATTGCATATTTTCCTATAACAACAGTTCCCGTCATATTTTATACCTTACTTTATGTCCACAATTTGACCATTTGTTAAAACATGTCATAATTAAGGAACATCTGTGTGTCTTTTTCATTTTGTCTTCAAAGATTATGCAAGCGTTTTCACTCATCTGTGTACTTAGTGGCATCTTTTTTCAATCGATAGCATGTCTGCTTTGAATGTAAAGATATAGTGTAACATTTAGATTTATTAGAAATAGGCTTATTGTTAAAAGCAGTGACCACTGTGTTAAATAAGGCGGTGTGTTCTCTCTGTAATATTTGGTATGTGTGACTCAACCGCTCACTCACTTATTATTATAATATTTTTTTACATGAGTGGCATTTTAATGTAATGACTCAAATATTCCTTCATGTGTCCGTGCGTGTGTGTGTGTGTGTGTGTGTGTGTGTGTGTGTGGAGATGAGGGTGACTGTTGACAAAAATTAGATAAATAATTATAGTTGTGCCGTAAATGGTTTTC
Organism: Ictalurus furcatus; assembly: GCF_023375685.1. Lineage (NCBI taxonomy): Eukaryota > Metazoa > Chordata > Actinopteri > Siluriformes > Ictaluridae > Ictalurus > Ictalurus furcatus. The sequence goes on along the minus strand of NC_071255.1, from coordinate 27,868,385 downwards.
AAGCCTAGTAAAGCAGTTCGGTCAAAGGATTTTTAGTATTTCAGGAAAAGAAGGATCTTTTGGTGTAATTAGTTTCAACAACATTACTGTTCATTATCAGCATTGCTGCATAATTGCCCCCTACTCTAATTGTTTGTTTGTTTGTTTGGACTTTGTTATATCGGATCAGCAATGTACAAATGTTCCTCTGTAGCCAGCGCCATGCTAGTGATTGATCCAAAACTTACCAACTGCAGCGGCTACTTTGCTGTTATTTTCTGCCGTATTGACGTTTAGGGTAGTAAATGTCAAGAGGAAACTCCTCATGTGTGCCGCCTGCTGTAGCCTTGTCAGTGAAAAATGGACCAGAGTGAAAACTGACCCAACAAAACTGTTAGAGACAAACAGAGAACAGAGCAGCCCAAACTAATTTGACCTCTTTGAAGTGAAATTAAAATGTGTGTCAGAGCAGTGGGAAGGCTTAATGAGAGAGAGAACGCACAAGCCGAGCTTAAAGGAGAGCACTCTCATAAATTACTGAACCCCAGGTCTTTATAAAGAGGTGGAAATGGAGTGAAAATGGGACTGTTTCCGCTGTCCTCCTCCCATCTCAGGCACTCACAAAGTGTGCACCCCTTTTTATTTGGGTGTTCCTAATATCAGTGGATACAGCTTAATAATGGCATAATAGCCGTGATAACTGCTAACAGCTGTTAGTATTTTGCATGTACATTCATATCCAGATTTATCCAGTGCTTTTAATACATAACATTTTCAAACTTTATGACCAAGACTCACCCTAACATCAGCGGATAATCTTACCAGTCCCTCCAGGATTTTGCAATTTTGCGATCGCAGAAATGAACGCAAAATGTAGCACACACTGCAATATTCAGAGGAGCTTGCAATTTTTAAAAAAAATTACAGCAGATTTTCCACAGATTTGGGCCAAGACCCATCATGTGACATCATCACAACCCACATTCAGCCAAAGCCATGTTCGATTCACGTGTGTCAAACACGAGTACAGCTAAAAGGTCTCATTTACCAACGAACATCACTGCGAAAACAATTTTGTGCAACTGTAATTTTGCGGTAGGTTTCTGCAAAAAAAAAAAACAGCAGAAAAACTCTGCAAGTTGCATCGCAAATGTTTAAAAAAAAACCCACAGCAAAATCAATAATTCTTGGGTGCAACAATCACAAAAAAACTCAAAGAAAATGTACGAAATCCTGTACAGACTGTCTTACATGGATAATTGACACTGTTGCCTCTAGCACAGATCTAAATTGACATTCTCATGTCTGTAAAGCTGTTTTGTAACAGTTCCTATTGTTAAAAGCACTATACAGATAAGATCAAATTTTATTGACTAATTGACATGACTGATGCTATTTGTTCCCCAGTCTTCACTTGTGAATTTACTGGCATTCACATGATACTGTCTCGCCAGTAAAACACTACAGTATATCAGGTGATAAAGTGCTAAGTGATTTCCACAAATTCCACAAATGAACACCCCAGATAAACCAGTAACACAGCGGTCCGTTATTAATTCATTAAGAAGCTCACCATATTTACCAAATTATATGGATATCATAATGATCACAGAGAGCACACCGACTTTCTGTGCAAAACGCTTTTACTTCTCCCTGAAATTGAAAAACTGCCCATGGTTGTACAGTTCAATAAAGCCATCACGGGTAGTCATGACCATATCCTACATCATTTTCTGGATTTTTTATTCAACTGCACACTCCAAAGACAATCTACAGGATAATACCAAATGTGCTGCTCGCCCTCCTACACAAACCTTGGGTGGGATTCAAAGTTAGACGCATGTTGGAACTGCTATTTGAAACGCCATACACTGTGCTCTAGTACACAAGTGGGTTATACAGCGTACTAACTCTACTACTAACATCGGCTTTATTTATATGATTTATTTCTAGACTGTAGATGTTTAAATTGGACATGATTACTGTGTATGTTTACATGTTTACATTATATGATTTGGGGTTTATGTACACACAGCAAAATCACCAGTGTTGATTTAACACCCACAGTGTTGAATTCACACCCTTCAGTGTTTATATAAGTCCATTGGACTCATATAAACACTCTGGGTGTTAATTCAACACTTGGGATTTTACTGTGCATGCTGTAATTTAATATTTACTGCACACTACATATTGGATTTTATTCCAAAGCCTGCATGTATGAAGTACGAGAGTAAAGCACTGTGGATAAGGAATGGGAATTTATGAAGAGCAGCTTGATACACCAGGCAATGCAGAATGATTTACAAAAGCATGACAAGGAATGAAAATTAATTGTAAATTAATAATAATTAATAATTTTAATTAATAATATTAAAATAAAAATAAATTAAATATGTCAGTGTGATTTGGTCAGAAACCAGGGTCGCTTAAACAGAAACATTCTTCTAAGTGGCTCCAGGCCACTAATAATGTCAGGAGTTTGCATTGCTCATCGCTCTTGAGCACAATGTGGCTCGTTTGGGGGTGAGGCTTAGGATGCTCGAGACAGCTTATTAAAACATTTTCTCCAGTCACCTACACAAAATCTTAATGTCTGGCTCTTCAGATGACATTATCCTACTTTTAAAGCGATATCTGAGCAATAGCATGCAGACACTTGAGCGTAGGAGGAACCTGAATCATGCAGCAGAGGTGAGCAGGGCTAACCCACACTCTACTTTAGACCCGGTGAAAATACTGGACTTGACTTTCTAAAGGCTTGGTCATATCTGGGTTATTTTATCATAAATAATGCTAGGCTTGACCTTTTAAAGGCATAGAGTTATTTCAAAAGAAAGACAGTCTTTGTTCTTAAATCATTTTCACCCAGACTTCCAGCAGACAAAAAACTTTGAGTACAGGATCAACTTTAACTTTGATACTGGCTGATTAAATGCATTTACCCTAGTGCTAGATAAGGCTAGTAATCGATGCTTGGTGACTAATTGTCTTTCAAGGATAGTTAAATGTATACTGTACCCCGAAATGAACCCTTTAAACACATATATATTCTCAAAGCGAATTCTCAAAATGAATAGACTTTTTTCACCTATTTCTGCCAAATACTGAACTACAGACAACATATTAAGTACGACATTCCACGGCATATTTAGTCGTGGCTGAAGTTACACAATTACTGGACTCAGTATAAATGTGGTGATACATCATGTCACCTCAGTAGCTCTGTACTACATAAATGATGATAACAACAACATTATTATTATTATTATTATTATTATTAGAATGTGAGTGTAATAGAGTGTTGATATCATGTGAAAGGGTCATATAACATAATGTAGCAAAAATTAAGATATACTGTTCATGTCAGTGTTGCTGCAAGTTAAATGTATGGTCAGTAAGACCATAGTGGTGGGAATGGGCTTTGTGTCTCAGGCTTCGTGAAACCCACTGAGTGCCACTGTAAATCTCTGCAATCAAGATAATCGCTGCTAAAGGGACACTGAACACCACCTTGAAGATTTCAAGCACAGCGCCTCACTGTAAGGCCCACCTGAAGTGGCTGCTGAAACACAGATGTCAAAGCTATCAGGGAGCTGATGACATGGTCCGCCCACCTTCTTTTCCATGGCAACCGCGCTGCCATTCTGCAGCAGCTAGCATTTAAATCCTAATCAGCATATTAATCACTAATTGCTTCCCCTCACACGCGGCCTGTCGTTCCCCTGGAAGGTGAGTGAGCATGGAGCTCCTGATTGACAGAGAGTTCAGTGGGCTGTTTTAATCACAGTGCAGGCTGACTCTGAATATTCTCTAGGTTGGCATTCTGGTGACGCACTAATGACGAAGAATGCAGTACCGTTCTTTCGGCAGCATCTAAAATCAGTACACCCACTGAAATCAAGCTTAAGTGACTCCTTAGCTCCAACAGCCACCTTCTTCAACACAAGTCACAGCTCTAAAGTTCTGAAGCAGGAGAGTGAAAACTGAAGGGCTATTGTTTTGATTAGTCACTTTCAAATGAAAGGTAAGATTCCTCTCCAGGCATACATTTGGCATGTCTCAGATGATCCTGGGTATTTGGTCGCATCATTTCTCCCATTGTAACAGGTTTTTTTTTAGTCATCCAGAGGATAATACTTCACTTTTATTAAACTCATCAGTGATCATTGTAGTTTAAACAGTTTGCATCTACTCAGTATAAAACTGCCCAAAAATGACGATTTAGTCAATACTAATTTTCTTTAACAACTTATTTCAGAATATTGTTTTGCCCTGCTAAAAAACAAAACAAAATAAATAATAGCTCAACAGGGAGTTGATATTTAGAGGAAATCCCAAACTGATGCTTATCGGAGCTTGCTCAAAGCCTTGGTTAGTTTTAATTTCCTCAAAACAGATATCAGTTACTAGAATTATATTAGCTATACAGAACTTCAGGGAGCTATATCTATGTAGGCCACACAGAATTCTGAACCAAGTTGGTTAGAGGAAATAAGTAGTGTCTAAATCTTTATTGCCTTGACATTCTGTCAACAGATTTATCCTGAGGATTTGCAAACTGACACATATCATTTCAGTCATAATGATAACTGATGTGTTTAATACAAGTGGGATGTGTTTCACTCGATGACTAAGATAATCTGACAATGAGAGCTGAGATAACAAAAATGAAATCCTCTCAGATCATCTGAGACACAAAAGAAGAGGGATTGTACATTTTATGAAACAAAATATAAATAAATAAATAAATAAATAAATAAAAGAGTATCCTGTTGCATGCATTTAACGGATTTAATGAAGGGCACACAATCACCTTACAAGTGACATCTTAAGGGAAAGCGCTGTACTTGTTTGCCATCTCATCTTCACAGCGGCCGTATTTCACTTAGTCTCTATTTCCATGTGCTCGTATCACCTGCCCAGAGCACAGTCCAGGTGCCCTCAGTCAGCTCGAGTTTAGTCTAAGAGGAGATTTCATTCTGGCAGGTCACATAACTACACAGGTGTGTTTAAAATCTGATGCATGAATATTACAGTGTCGGACTGTCACTTAAAATGTCTTTCCGGCATTAGAGGTCACGGCAACCAATCAGATTGTACCTCACTCTGTTCCAAAGTCACGTCGTATTGGATACACACATCATGACGGCTGGAATTCAGACAAGGTTTCAATTAAGCTCAGATTGCACTGCATAAGCCTATTTTGGACGTAATCAAGGTTAACCTGCTTAGGCTCCAGTCGCAGACACGTTTCTGTACTTCACGCAGGAAAATTGCTTTGCTGACCCTGAAATTCTTCTGGTGAGTATACTTAAAAAGAGATGAGAACAGAAAGAATGAAGGTCAGGAAGGGAAAAAAAGTTTCCGAAGATGTTCTGCGTAGGCTTCATTGACATTTAAAAAAAAAAAAAAAAGTAGAACAGTGGGGGAACAAAAAACTGCACAACCAGCATACTCATGCTCAGTGAGTTTTATGTTGAGATTCTATCAGGAAATGACTGTCATTTAATGATAGACTAACAAACATATAACCAAAATTGGAGGTTATGAGTATTTAAAACATTTTTTATCATAGCAAATGTGTTGCAAAGCTGTCTGCAAATCTGACGTAATTATACCTGAATCTCTGCTTATGCAGGTTGATTTTTTCTAGCATGGTTGACTACAGAAATAAGCTCTAAACCTAAATATCCATGCTGACCAGGCTAAAAGAGTTAAATCATTTTTGCCTTTTGAAGCGCTGCCATTTTTTCCTCCAACAGCACCTGCCTGTAACTGCCCGTCCTGTCAGGTGCTTGATCATCAGATTTTGCTTTGCTCATTTGTTACATGAGGTCTCTGGAGTATATTGAGGGACCTGATTACTTTTGGGTTCATTTAGAACAAAACATTTAGCACAATCCATTACAAAGGAGCATGCAGATGACATTAACCACACCGGTCACTCATTAATAAAAAAAAACATGGCATCTGAGGCTTTGAGGAACTGAGTAGCAGTCAGTTCTCAAAAAAAAAGAATAAAAAAAGGTTCCAGATGAAATTCAGCACATAATCTAATTGAAACTGAACATATCCGCTAATAAATATGTTAATTATTTAACATGACACTATGAATTGACCGTTTTATACGTATATTTGAATCTATTGCTAGACTCAACTGACAAATTGCTTCGGAAAGGAAACATCTCCACAGCTCTATGATCAAAGGCTCCTCTCTGTAAATGCATTAGATGATGCATGTGAGAATGAGACCAGCCTATCAGAGCTGTCACCCACAACAGCCGCAACAACAACTAACACCACAGCTCTCTCTCTCTCTGAGCTCTTGTCATATTTCCACTGTCACGGCAGCATACACATTTGAGCAGTACACTGAGTATGTACAAGACCTCAAGGATGCCTAATGTCATTGATACAGAGTCTTCATCAACCGAAGAACTGGAAAGTCTAGCGGTATGATATTCGCTAAGGTATTCAAGGAAGGGTTATGGTAATATATATATATTATACCACAGTGTTGCAGAGTATTTTAATCTGATTCGTCAGTAAGTGTTGATTTATTTTCCATAACTTCACAGCTCTGACACTAGTTCCGTCTGTAATTGAAATGATTTATATTAATGCGTTCGGTTTAGTATTTTATCGTTTCTATAGTAACGACTAATTATATAGTAGTTATCTATAATAACTAAAAGTTTGCAGGGACTTGTATAGCACACGCTCGACATAATCTAAAGGCTAATAATAAACTGATTAGAAAAACGTGTTGTTATTCAACAAAGAAAAACCTCATTCAAATTGATATGGTGAAGTTTTCTGTTAGGAGGCATTAATTGAACATTTATGGAACAAGTCTCGGTCATCAGTGCTTTGTAACAGTCAGTAAGTTTCCCGCCTCTGGAAAGTCTTCAGGACACAGGAGATTGCACATTTCTCTGTAATATGAAAAGCTGTGTTCTGATTAAATTCAAGAGAGGCTGGTAAGGAAACAATTATTTATATCTCCACTAATGTAACAGGAACTAACTTGTCTTGTGGACGTACCATAACGTTAAATATATACAGGTTAAAAAGCATGATGTGCTGTTCATTAATACATTAAAAAATTGTCACTGTGGGCAAACTGCTATGGTATAAGAGGAATTAATCACTTCAGTCCTTGCTGATCTAGAAAATAATCCATTTCCATGTGGCAACCACATCACTTAGTCATAGATCATTTTCCTATAAAAGTATGACCCGTTTTGTTTTAGTCCATACTTATGTAACGTATGATATTCTTTTTTAAATTCTTTTTGAACGTAACACCTAATAGATGGTATATAGCAGTGAAAAACCGAATTGTAGCAGAGAAATCACACAAGAGTGTGTGTCCTGGCCTGAGCCAACAAGCACCCTGCTTCCTGTTAATGCTCTCCGCTCATGTATGAAGACTTTATTGGTAATTTCCCAGAGGACCAGGCCAGTCCATTGGAGGAGAAGAAGCAAGGCAGTAGGGAGGCTGGTGTTAGTGCTGACCATTACGCCCAGGCAAATATGAGATCTGGCTGAACAGAAACTATTTATATTACTTCTGGTTGTTATTAACGGAACAAATAGTACAACATGCATAAGATTTCAGGTTTGTTTCTTCGGCTTTGTTCTGCTCTGTTCATTTTTGTACTGTGTGACTCACAAGTGAAATGGAAAAATTCTATTTATTGTGGTTTATATTTTATTCCGTTCATGTCAAAAAGACCTTTAAATACACTTTAACGATGACAAAACGGGCATTTCCCTCTAAATATGGATGAATCAGCAGAATGCATAACAAATGGTAACAAATGCACTATTATTGAGCTTATACCTAAAGGCATACTCTTACAGTTTGTACTACAGGATTTATTGCAGCATCAAAATGCATATGCCCAGTGATCATAAATGTTAGCTGTCACCTGGCATCACTTCTCTTTGGAATGTTTTTGCTATTGCACTTATTTTCCCACAAATAATGGTACAATGAATGCCCACATTTTTGGGGTTTTTTTTTCGTGTTTTTGCCATTTGATCTGGCCCGAGAGCTTTTTTTTTTCCTGATGTCATTCATGATACGTAGCTGCTAGTAGTGGCTAGGCTATGCTGACATTTTGCTCAGGTTCTGTAACGGCTCAGTGTCAGGTTCAGAGATAAGGCCAGCATCACCCTGGCTCTCGCTGGCCCCACAACAGGGCTGCCAGCACAGCCACTAGTGACTAATGACAGCACATAGCATTGCAAAGGTACGTGAAGTCCACGTGCCTGACTGGACTGAGGTACAGAACCAGTCACTTCACATTGCAGTGCTCGGAGTCTGATAGAATGGCATTCGGTTATGACAGCTGATCGGCTGAAGACATCCATTTTGATTGAATTCAAACTGCTTAAAGCAACATTCATTTGTAATTCAATAAACATAATTGCAGCAGTCATGTATATATTTGAGCTGTTTGCTTAGTGTTTTCCCCCTACACAATAAAAGAAATAGTGTATCTGCCTCCCACAGGGTAAAGTTGGAGCAACTGACAGATATGTAACTTTGTAGCACAGAAATTTCCATCCATGCATCCATCCATCCATTTTCAGTATCACTTATCCTACACAGGGTTGCAGGGATCCTGGAGCCTATGCCAGGGGACTTGGTGCACAAGGTGGGGAACATCCTGGAAAGGGTACCAACCTATCACAAGGCACAATCGCACAGACACCCATTCACACTCTACGGACAATTTAGAGATGCCAATCAGCCTACAATGCATGTGCTGTATTTGGACTGGGGGAGGAAACCAGAGCACCCAGAGGAAACCCCCGAAGCATGGGGAGAACATGTAAGCTCCGTGCACACAGAGCAGAGGAAGGAATCGAACCCCCAATCCCGGGGGTGCGAGGCAAACAAGCTAACCACTAAGCTATCGTAAACCCCCCCCCCTTTGATTAAAATCAATATGCAATAAATAATTTTACTTCTTTTATTAACATATTGAGTGTTGCCCCTTCATAAAGTATGTGTTTTTCATGCCATTAGACATATCAGGCACATGAAACTCATGAAATGTATTTTCAAAAGTGTGTATTCTCATAAACCTAAAGAGTTTACAGGCTATATAACTGTCCTCATTTTGAAAATACCCACGTTAATGTACTCCATTACCATGTGACTTGCAAGCCTGGTTGTGTCTGCAGAGAACAGGAGAAATTACAAGAGTTTCATACAGGTGGATACAGTTATGTCACACTCCTTCCTGCCTGACATCTGCCACCTTTTTGCTCATCAGAGCCATGTATCATCCCATCACAGTCAGCTGACTTGGCTGGAGCTGTGTTTGTGTTTTGTTGTGTTTCAGCTCCATGAGAAGCAGCGAGTCGAGCAAGAGGCTAACTCTGGCTTTGTCTGAAACAATCTGGGTGATTAAAACACAGAGCGGTGCTTTCAGTGACAGACCTGCTCTCCTTTATAGACATCTGGAGCCTAATGCCCCATGTAAAAGAGACAGAGCAAGAGGATATGGAGCAGATGCAAGAGGGATAGAAAGAGACATGAGAAAAGAGAATGATACAACATAGGGAGAGAAAGAGAACTGAGTGTACATAACCCGCTATAGGTTTGATTTTTGATTGTTCAGCTGGAGAATGAGCCTTTAAGTTTGACAAGTTCACTGCTTCTAGTGACCCATGTATTATAGACTCTACAGCACAGTTAGCAAATATCCGGCTCATACTAAGCCACGGAGATGACATGGTGGTTGGTTTTTTTAATATGTGGGCACAAATGAATATATTTTTAAGTTAAGTTAAGTATATATTGTTGCGTTAAATTTCTCAAGGTCTATTTGGTGGCCACAACTTGTGGCAACTGTTGTATTTTAAAATGAGTGAGGGACAGAGAAATCAATTGATTTAGACCATTGTGGCTACAGGAACCTAAGCATGCAGATGATTCATCTAACTTTAGTTTGAATTCTCAAACAAATAGAATTTTTCACTCTTTCCCAGCAGATCATGGACTGGAGGCCACGCATTAAGTATGACATTCCAATAAGTTATGTTACAAGCTCATGTTACACAATTCGTGGCCACGTCATAATTTGTGGACATGAAATACTCAATGGGGGGCACAGTGGTTTAGTGGTTAGCACGTTTGCCTCGCACCTCTGAGGTTCAGGGTTCAGTTTCCACCTTAAGCATATGTGTGCGGAGTTTGCATGTTCTCTCCGTGCCTCAGGGGTTTCCTTGGGGTACTCCGGTTTCCTCGCCCAGTCCAAAGACGTGTTGTAGGCTGATTGGCTTCTAAAGTGTCTGAATATAGTGTGTGAATGTTTGTGCAGTTGTGTCCTGAGATGGGTAGCCATGCCATCTAGGGCATCCCCCGCCTTGTGCCCTGAGTCCCCTGGGATAGGATCGAGGCTCCCCGTGACCCTGTGTAGGATAAGCGGTACAGAAAATGGATGGATGGATGTAGATACTCAGTATGTGGCCTTGAAATACTAACCCATGGTCGGCTATGCCTCAATACAAATTAACCACCATGTCACCCCAGAGGCTCTGTAGGCTCATGTATCTAAGGAAAGTCATTACTATGTAGCAGAATGGCACTGACTTTGCTCATTAATTTGTACAACATTAAAAGTTGTATACTTTAATAACCAGTTTGTTCTTCAGATATTCTTATACAAATTCTAGGAATAATGCATCCAACTAAGTGGCTAGATCTTTGTCCACCTCGCATGATGAGTGTGCTTTGTTATAAATAGTCTAGTCACCACCTGCAGGTTTGGTGTCCATGCTTTCATCTCAGCTTAGCTCTTAACAAACAATTATCTTAAGTAAGCAAGGAAAGTGCTCAGATTCCACTCTTTTAAAGCAATTTTTTAAATCTTGTTTTTTGTACAAATTTGAAACATTCACAGTATGCATACTACTTTACTGTATGGATATCTATTTGATATAATGATGTGTATTAATTTTAAGGTCATTATCATAATAATTAGGAATGCATGGGTGTCAGTAGATAGTGTACTATCCACTGTGCAAAATCAGAGACACAGACTCACACAGGGTAAAAGGAGGGCATGAAGGCTACAGGGTTTTGTTCTTCCTCAAAGGAAATCCAGAAGTCTGCAATGCTGCTGCAAGGCGAGGGAATCTATTGGGCCGTGTTTAGGTTTTTGTTCCTTTCAGCAGGATATAACGTTTGCTACACGGGCTCTCACACTGTGAATAGCTGAAATGGTACGGAAATAAAGAGCAGGATTATGTTCTGTGCTCAGGCCAAAGGAAGGTCCTGGCTTTAGTGCAGACTCATTTAACCTACAGTGCCCTCCATAATATTGGCACCCTTGGTAAATATGAGCAAAGAAGGCTATGAAAATTTGTTTTTATTGTTTAACCTTTTGATCTTTTAATTGCAAAGACAACACAGGTTTATAAAAAATATATTTTTTTAAATAGAGGTGTGCAACAATAATTGGCACCCTTTTAATGAATACTTTGTGCTACCTCCCTTTGCCAAGATCACAGCTCTGAGTCTTCTCTTATAATGACCGATGAGGTTGGAGAATACATGGCAAGGGATCTGAAACCATTCCTTCAAACGCCGGTGGACTCTCCTCTTCAGTTCACCCCACAGGTCTTCTATGGGTTTCAAGTCAGGGGACTGGGATGGCCATGGCAGGACCTTAATTTTGTGGTCATTAAATCATTTTTGTGTTGATTATGATGTATGTTTTGGATCATTGTCCTGCTGGAAGATCCAACCACGGCCCATTTTAAGCTTTATGGCAGACGCAGTCAGGTTTTCATTTAATATATGTTGATATTTGATAGAGTCCATGATGCCATGTATCCTGACAAAATGTCCAGGTGCTCTGGCAGAAAAACAGCTCCAAAACATTAAAAATCCACCACCATATTTAACCGTGGGCATGAGGTACTTTTCCATATGGCTACCTCTCTGTGTGCACCAAAACCACCTCTGGTGTTTATTGAAAAAAGCTCTATTTTTGTTTCATCTGACCATAGAACCCGATCCCATTTGAAGTTCCAGTAATGTCTGGCAAACTGATGGGTGAGAGTAGAGGATTTTTTTTTTAAACCCTTCCAAACAACTTGTGGTGATGTAGGTGACTTCGGATTGTAGTTTTGGAGACTTTCTGACCCCAAGATACAACTAACTTCTGCAATTTTCCAGCTGTGATCCTTGGAGATTTTTTGCCCACTCGAACTATCTTCTTCACAGTGCTTTGAGAAAATATAGACACACGCCCAATTCCAGGCTGATTCATAACATTTCCAGTTGACTGGAACTTCTTAATTATTGCCCTGATGGTGGAAATGGACATTTTCAATGCTTGTGCTATTTTCTTATAGCCACTTCCCATTTTGTGAAGCTCAACAACCTTTTGCCGCACATCACAGCTATATTCCTTGGTCTTAACCATTGTTATGAATGACTAAGGGAATTTGGCCTATATGTTATCTCATATTTATACCCTAGTGAAACAGGAAGTCATAGTTGAACGATTTCCTGTTCCTAGTCATCCAGGTGTAATAATTTTTTTTTTTTTAAATATCAGTAGGAATATACTTCAAATATATATTTCTCATATGAATCCATAGGGGTGCCAAAAATTCTTGCACACTTATTTTTTAACAAAGATTTTATTTTTTGATACACCTGTGTTGAGTTTGCAATTGTCTGATACCAATCAAAAATCAAAAGGTTCTCATATTTTCTTGCTCATATTTTCCAAGGGTGCCAATATTATTGGAGGGCACTCCAATATAGAAAACATGGCTTAAAGTTCACAGTCATAGTACTTGACTTAAAAAGCTTTGAAACTGGATTCTCTCATGGTATGGTACAGTAACTCTATGGTAACTTTCATATTCCACTCTAGTTTCTGAAATTTTTAAATGATCTAATAATGCTCTAAGGTGAATTACTGAATAAGAAACTGCCACTTTAAGGGGTTAAATGTGTTATTTGGCGTCTATTAACCATTTTAAGTATGACTTCATTAAACGTTGCATAAGAAGCTTCAGTGATACAAATAGTCTGGTTGTTCAGATGATCTCTTGTGTCTGTCATGAACACCTCCTGCTAGAACGCTGCATGCTAGAACAGATGAAAAATGTTCTCTTCTCCAATTATTTTGCTGAAAGATATAACAGATGGCCTGGTCTGTATGAATATGCACACAGGCGTGTTTTTGTCCAGAGGAATACCAGTCATACAGTGAGGAAACCCTGCTCCATTCACACGTTTAAACAACACAACAGTGTTGCTGTTTGAATTATATTTCATATTATGTGTATATCGTGCTGTGAAAATGTAGATTTTTTTTTCTCACTTGTTAGGATTTTTTCATCAGTCAGCATGGTGGCACTGTGAGAAGTGTTGCTGCCTTATAGCTCCAGGGTCCCCAGTTGAATCCTGTGCTCGGGTTACTGTTTGTATGGAGATTCCCTTGTTCTCCTCAGGTTCTCCGGTTTCATTTCACCACCCAAAAACACACTGGTAGGAGGACTGGGGACTCGAAATTGCCCCTTGATGCGAATGTGTGTGTGGTGCCAAATGATAGACTACTGCCTCGCTCCCAGTGTTACTGGGATAGACTCTGGATCAACAGGATGAAATGCTTATAGAAGATGAATGAATGATGAAAATTTTTAGTTGTCACACCCTTTATAGTAGATAGTAATTAGGGCTCTTCAACATTGTCGGAAAATTTCAAGTTTTCACACTTAATAGTTGTTTAAAGACCAAGTTCAGTGGAATCAGATATGACTCCTTGACTTCTTGGTTAGAATGAAAATCTGCAGCCCTTTGTGGATATGACTAAACAAGACCGATCTATAGTTTTACAGTGGAATGAGCTCTCTATCTGTCTCTTTCTTTTCTTCCTCAGCTGTGAAGTAACCATTAGGACAGGAGGCTCAGGATGAAAAGATGGCAACCTTGCTGTTTCCACCGGGTTCCGACAGCTTGCACCGGTTCACTCGTGAATCCCTGGCTGGCATTGAGCAGCGGATCGCCGAAGAAGAGGCGCAGAAGGCCAGGGAGTACCAGGAGGACTTGGGTGAAGTGGAGACTCCCAAGCCCCGGGCAGACCTGGAGGCCGGGAAGCAGCTCCCCCGCATTTTTGGAGACATTCCATCAGGACTGGTGGGGGTGCCGCTGGACGACATCGACCCATATTACTTCCAGAACAAGAGAGTGGGTGCTGAAGTTTCATACCTGTGTTCACACACACACACACACACACACACACACACACACACACACACGCACAAGCACACACAGGCCAATGATAGTGTTTGGTGATAACTGCACTCATTCTTTCAATGTACTCTATTTATACCATTTAGACATCTACAATACTGAAAGTAATCAAGCCACCTATGTATTTCCTTTAAGCAGTTAAACAGATGTGTTATAGTGTGAAGAATATTGTTTGATGAAGAGTAAATGTCAGTGCAGATTTTGAAGTTGGCCAGCAGAGTTGATTTATTTCAGCTGATTCAGAGAAGCCTGGGAAAAAAGGAAATAACTGATGACAAGCATGAGTCACTGAGCTGATGATGGCTACTAATGCTGGCACTGCTGCGCTGGCTGGTGTCTTATACACATTTTCTCTGAGACCCACCACACAAATCTGCCTTTTCATGAATTTCAGATTAGGCTAACATTTCGGTGCATTGTTGTGTGTGAGAACTTGGTGTATGTAGAATGACACTCAGTTGCTCTTATGGCTAAAGCTAAAAAGCAGCTTAAAAAGTGCAAACATTATACCCAGAATTTCCCCAAATGTTTCCCATCCTGACTCCTTACTCTGGCTTACTGTGAAACTATTTTATGATGTTTATTTTATTTTTGACAATACATGTAATACTTTTGACTATTGTAGATATCGTATTGTAGACTATTGTGCATCAGTGACTTTGCTTTTAATAGACCTCTTTACGGTGTTATCAGCAAACTATGTCTCCCACATGCCCTGTACTCGTGAAATCCATGGTCCAATGCAAGCCACAATCGTCAGCTTAATACATGCTCTTGTTGACACTGACAAGGCCACTGTACGGGAGGATTAAGTCAGTTATCTGAGACTGTGAGCCTAGGAGAAAGGTTAGCCATAGCAGATGAAGGGTAGCTTGGTCTTTTATTCAGCAGCCCTGTGTTATATTCAACAGAAGAGCAAATGCTGCTGTTCCTGGTGTTGCAGGTGCTATGTTTTTGGTTAAACCTAGCTTCTGGCTTGGAGAAGTTTGTACTAGGTTACATAAAAGAAAAACTCATATACACACACACAGCCTCAGAGTCCTAACTAAAGGCAGTCTACTTTTTCTACTTTATCTTTTTTTTTTTGTCTGCTCTGTTATTTCCTCTTTTGTCCTCTCTTTTGTTATTTCCCAATTTTCATATGCTCGCACTCTGCTTGCACTGCAGACGGTCTCCCACAGGATATCTGAGGGAGGTAGAAACAAATAGCAGCAAGCGTGACCCAAATGTTACATAAAGGTATGCAACGCGATCCACAAATCACTGCGTTTAAAAAGGTTACAGAAGGGCAGGGGGCCAGAATGCTGAGAAAGGTGGCTAGCATGTTTCTAACACATTATATTGTTCAAGGACAAGGAGAAAAAGAAGATAGAGAGAAAGATCTGTTGACACATCGTGCCACAGTTGCAGCGGGAAAATTTGCTGACCCTGATGGTGGCAATTATTCTTCATGCGTTGACTACTCGCATTATTTATGCGAGGCTGAGACGGTATAAATTTAGTGCGGTAAGGAAGCCATGAATCCTGGGCAACCAAGCAGGGCTGTTTGTGCAGCGTGAGGATAGAGAGCCTCCTTGCTCCTGTCACCCATAGTGACAGTGTCCCCCGATAGCACATATCCTCCCATTGAACCCTGCTGTAATTCATTTGTTAGCTGCTCTTTGCGCTTTGTCTTCTCCAAATTTACTGGTTGGGGGAAGGAAGGCTGTTTGTATGAGAAAGAGCTATGAGTTTGCCATTGGAGGCACACGTTTATATTTTTAACAGATTTGCACAGCACTGTGTAGCTCAATAATAGAAGGACAGATCAGGTGCATGCAGGGCTGTCGTATATTTTTGTCTGTATGATGATGAATTGCTAAGAGGAATGTGCTTGATATAATGTGCCTGTTCTGTTATGACACGTGTACAGCTAGCTCTTATAAGCCTGTCCTTTGACAAAGTTTAAAGCGACAATTGTAGCTACATAAGTACTACTTCACATACAGGGCCGGCTGGTATAAATCGTAAAAATACGACTCAATTTGTGATATCCACATCGTCTGTGTTTGCAGTTAACAAGTGGATTCAAGTGGATTATTTCGAACTTTTGTGGAAACAAGAACGTCAATATTAATGCTCATAAGTAAAACTGCACCATATGGTATGATGTAGAGTCTGAGGCCAATTTCTTTCTAGCTCAGACTGCAGATTATTTACAGCCTACTACTGACAGTCACGAAACTGCTTAAGTTGGTGTCCATTAGTGCTAATTTATTTAAACCT
Source organism: Ictalurus furcatus (assembly GCF_023375685.1). Lineage (NCBI taxonomy): Eukaryota > Metazoa > Chordata > Actinopteri > Siluriformes > Ictaluridae > Ictalurus > Ictalurus furcatus. Next base: position 27,851,842 of record NC_071255.1, on the reverse strand, counting down.
GCTACACTGACGCTTCCATAGCATGTCAGGGGCGCACATGAAATAAAATACAACGTGCAACAAACATGAACAAGGTGGATGATTTGCTTAATCACTGATTTTGCTCTGAGAAAATGCTCTTAGATGAGAAACTTGAAGTAAATAAACTAAGAAAACATTGTACAATCAAAATACCGATTAAACAAAGGAAGAGAGCTATGAGCTTTATGTTGTTTCAGTGAAAGAGCTGGCTAATCGCAAAGAAATTAATTCAGTCATGGCATGATGTAGCCTACAAAAATATTAATCATGAATGGTGATGCTTATCAGTCCTTTAATGAGTGTATTCACATGTAAGTGTAATAGTTTTATGCCAATGATGAGATCTCGTTCTATATAAAGCTCAACCATAATTTTTTTTCATTGTAATAGTCGTTATTGATAGCAAGTTGATTTTATTAGCCTTCACCTTTAATTTTGTGACAAGCCATCTCTGAGTACAAATTGTATTGAATTGTAACTACACAATACCACATTATAATAATATATTTAGGCCTGTGTGTGTGATATGTCTGTGTCTGTGTGTGTGTGTGTGTGTGTTCACACACTATTTTTACTGTTCAACATTCTGCATGTGGAACTTGTGCGAAGTTTGAACTTTAATGTTTTTGGAATGTTATATCATGTTTATTGTCACCTGTGTGCTAACCTACTGATTATTTCTCTGTTTTCTCTCTTTTTTCAACAGACTTTTATAGTACTAAACAAAGGGAAGGCCATCTTCCGATTTAGTGCCACATCTGCACTCTATATTTTTAGCCCTTTTCATCCTGTTAGAAGAGTGTCGATAAAGATTTTAGTACATTCATATCCTTTCTGCTGTCCAACCAAAGGCTCAATTGTACAGTATCTGCTAAAGTTTTGAAATTGTATTGATTGCTCATGATACTAAAACTGTACAGTAGCTTTCACTCTTTAAAACTCTCTTCCCGTTGTATTGTTCTTCTCACTTTGTATTTTCATTTTTTTTTTCTCTTTTCTATTAATTTTATCATTATTTTTAGTTATTTCTTTATATTTTTTTCTTCTAAATGCTCTTCATTTTCTTTCCTTTCCCCTTTTTGTTTCTCTTTCCCACTCTTAGGAATGGATTTAATAGTTGAAACGTTTTTATTTATTAATAGCAAAGTCCTTATCCTCCTCCGAAGAGCGGAGGTAAATAGATCATGCTTCTTTCTAAATGAACAAAAGCGGGTATTTTCGTCTGTGCAACTGCTTCAATTTGTCTTAAATATATAAGGTCAAAATATATAGAAAATCTCCAAATATGCAAAGTTAGCATGGGTATGCGCGACATTTAGTCATCAGTCATCTAGTTCAGGAAGTCAAGATGTCTAGGCATGAGCTCACTTGTGCATTCTCAACAAACTACTCAGACTCTGACATTCAAGGTCTTGTATGCTATGTATGGGTGCTCCTTTGTGTGAACAATGCCAAGTTTGGATGGCTTGATTCCCAGCTATGGAGTGATCAAACCTCCAAAGACCTCAACGCCCCACACCCTTCCTTTGCCAGCAGCTGCTAAAAATAGCAGGCAAAGCAGTTAGCCATGTTTCAGGGTGTTGAGAAATATTAGGCTCGTGGGCACTTTGCTCTTGTCAGGGCGATAAGCAGGTGAAAAGAGTTACACTGGAGGTACTGTGAGGGTCCGCCCAGCCCCCCTTTGCAAAACATTCTCCTTCTAGGGCAGCGAGGCCAGCTGTATGACCCACACCCACCACAATGATGCCCAGTGTTATGCAGGCACCAAATTTTAACTCTATCTCAGATTTCAGAGGTATGATATAAAAGACAAGGGCATGGTTTTGTGTGTGTGTGTGCGTGCCCTGGCTGAGTGGTGAAAAGTACTCACTTCCAGGCGACGGCGCAGACGCCACACGCCTGCGCTAATAGCAGATTACCCGCAGGAGTGGGCGCCTGGAAACATGTTTGATTAGCCAGTGCCACAAGAGCACATTCATAACATGCAGCCTAACAGAGAAGGCAGAACACAGCCCCGCCGCTCCACACTGAAGTGATTGCACTCATTAGAAAAATGCGAGAAATGCGATTCACAAATCAGTGTGTCGGCGCCAGGCAACATAAGCAGCCATATCGGAGGGGTGAAATAACCTTAAGACAAGCTGCCGACAACACATGCTCTCCAGCACATCCAAGACTTGACATGCCATTCTGGAGAATCAGACGACTCATATTGTAGCACTGTAAGATTTTCCCATGAAGTGAATTTAGGCATAATTGATTAAGCTGAGTCTTCAAAATAAGGTCTTAACAGCATTCTGGCAGCTTTATTTGGCTGTGAAGCTGAAATGGACTTTTCCCAGTACAAATGAGAGCATGTGTAGCATGCCTTTGTCTAGTCTGTCAGCTGTGTGTGTGGTTATGATGCACAGTGAATGGTGCAGGGTAAAGGCTGGTGTAACACGACAATCCCCACAGGCCTCTGGTAATTTAGGGCTGAAAGTACTGACACTGCAACTTTCATAATCAGGACTATTTCTTCATCAATCACAGAGAAATGATTACAGATGAGGTTTTTTTTTCTACTTAGGCTACATGATAACAAACCCCCACAGTGTAAATTGAAAATAATGCACAGTATTTTGTGTGTAGTTGAATTAATTATTATATATTGGAAGAGTGATGATTTACACAAACTCAAGAGGAGTGCTATGGAGAGAGAGAGAGTTAATCGTTTACTTTGATCGTTTTTATCTTTTCACTTTTATTATTTAAAGTGTTACTAAGCGGTAACACTTTGCAATAACAGTACACGAATAATCATGCACTAATACCTGAAGTAATACTTACTGAAATATGAACTAATGATGAGTTAAGCCATGTACCAATCGCAAACTAATGAAGAGCTAACCTTAACTACAACGTGAATTCATGTGTGAATAACGACCCCCTTAAGTATGTTAGTACATGCTTGTTAGTTAATGTATTAATTAACACGTAGGGGTAAACTAAATCAAACATGCTCTATAAGAAAGATAATGAATTAAATGTGAAAAATTTTATATTGTTTATTATCAAACGTAGAAAGACACACTAATAATAAACACCAATAATTTCATCTCAACCCGGTGCACAGACATTTTGAGGCGCAGTGGTACAAAAGATGAGCAAGAGCACAAGAGTGAAATGGGTGACTGTTCATAACGACTTAAAGTCGGGAGATCCAATTGACATTGACGCAGTAAAGCAGTCCAAATAAACACAGACTAAAACATCTTGAGATAATCTTATAGAACACTGGTTTTATAGATAATAATAGGTAATAGCATCTGCTAAATGAATAAATGTTACTGTATTCATTTCACGCTTGTGGGCAAAGGACAATGTACTAGTACTACAGTGGGATTTGAAGAGAAAAGCATGGAGAATGACAGAAAACGGGTTGAGATGAAATTATTGGTGTTTATTAGTAATGCGTCTTTCTACATTCGATCAGGAGGATCAAGGGGGTCGTTATTCACACGTGAATTCATGTCGTAGTTAAGGTTAGCGCTTCATTAGTTTGTGATTAGTACATGCCTTAACTCATCATTACTTCATATTTCAGTAAGTATTACTTCAGGTATTAGGGCATGATTATTCATGAACTGTTATTGTAAAGTGTTACCAGAAAATACAAAAAATGTAGTTTCTCCAAACTAAGTGTATCATTTATTTCATTTCTTTATATATCTGTGAATTCATACAAGCGCAAACTCTATGCACCAAAGAAGGTGAATGGCTGTACCTTTTTTTGGGTATGAAAAGGATTGTACCGTGGTCACTACTGATTATTTGGAATATGAAGGATTGTGCTGCTGCACATTACTTTTTGATATAAGCCATCCACATGGATAGTCTAGTAGCAGAAATCAATCCGGATGTTACTGTAAGCATCTTCCCAATTAAGATGAATTTTAAAGTATAGTTAAACAGGTATTCTGGGAGAGAGATTGGAGGGAAACATCTTTAAAAATTCCCTGATGTCACTGATGGAGCGAAGTGGGAACATAATAAGGCCCAGATTACGTGAATATGCAGAGGTTTCAAATTGCCCGTTCTGAGGGAAAATGATGAAAATAAGACAAAGTAGGAGGGCCACATACTGAGACTGTATTTACAGAAGCAAGGATAGGCCCACGCCTCACTGACTGAGTTATAATTTTCAGCATCATTTAGCAGAATGAGCAGATGTCAATTACTGTCAACTGGTTGCTATGAACAAGTCTGTTTTTTTAGACCCCTATATTACAAGTTCTATAAACCTGTAATCAAAGCCTGCTATGAAAACTTTACTGTAAGAATGAATTTCACATAGGAGTCTGACATTACTTTTCACTTATTAGTGCTGGACTAAAAAACAGTATACAGAAATGTATTGTTTTAGAGGAGATGTTGAGAGATTTTGTGACTGTAAAATTTATTTATGAAATGCTGTGTTTAAGTAATTGAACAGTTGCACAGATTTTTTGTGTTTTGTCTCTTTACTCCAGTACCCTACTACTACTACTACTACTACTACTACTGTTACTACTACTACTACTACTACTACTACTAATAATAATCATTCCATCCATCTATCCATTTTTTACCACTTATCCTTACTGGGTCGCGGGGAACCTGGAGCCTATCCCAGGAAGCATGGGTCACAAGGTGGGGGACACCCTGAACGGGGTGCCAATCCATCGCAGGGCACAATCACACACCCATTCACACACCCATTCATACACTACGGACACTTTGGATATGCCAATCAGCCTACAATGCATGTCTTTGGACTGGGGGAGGAAACCGGAGTACCCGGATTAAACCCCTGAAGCACTGGGAGAGCATGCAAACTCCGCACACACAGGCTAGAGGCAGGATTCGAACCCGCTTACCCTGGAGGTGTGAAGCAAACATGCTAACCACTAAGCCACCGGGCCCCCCATAATAATTTAAAAAATAAAGCAATAATAAATAAATAAATAAATAATAGATCCACTATGACTCTGACCAGGATAAAACAGTTAATGATGATGATGAATAATCTTCATTCATCAGTAAGCACTTCATCCTGATCAGTGTCACAGTGACTCCGTAGCCAAGGAACACTGGACTTGAGGCAGGAATACATCTTGGAATACACCCACAAACATTGACACCTAGGGACAATTTAGAGTAGACAATCCACCTACTGGCATGTGGATTGCTGCATTCTACATGTCCCATCCAGGGTGTATTTGTGTCTAATCTTCCTTTCTGTTCCTGGCCTTTCTGTTCTTCAGGCTTAGCAGTCTTCTTATCTTGCAATCAAAAAGTAGTTGAAGAACATCATCGGTGCATTCTTGCTTCCAAACATCTGATTTTGTCACATGAGATGTCATCATAGTATGCATTGCTGGCACTTTGTTGACGCTTGTAAGTTGAGAGCAACAAAATCAAATGTCACAACTATAATAAACTCTAAAGCTTTTGTTAGCTCTCTTGTGCTTGAACTAATTTTGCCACAACTGACCAGCCAAGTTTCAATCTAAGGGACGGGATGTATTAAAAGGGATGTGCTTTTCGTGTTGTTGTAAATACCCTTAAATTAAAATAGACTTTTAATATCATAGTCATCATTTCATTGCAACTTTAATGTGTCAGAGAGGGGAAAAAATGTTTGTTTTTTTAATGTACACATTTTCCTTAACACTCTTACATTATTCAGTCTGTTCATTATGTGCACTATTTTGACAAACTGTTGCTTCATGGCCATGTCGGAACCAGTGCAGTGGGCCAAGTATGTCGAGTAAGTATCCACTTTTCTCCTCTCTCTGCCTCTCTCTCTATAGGTAATGAAGCCTGTCCGGACTAAAAAGACTCTCTGTCAGTTCCTCTGTACCTCTTTCTGTTCTATCTCATGACCCTCTTTGACTGTATTGACCTCTATACTGTACCCTGTTTGTCCTGATGTAAAGCTTTGCCAGGTGTTTGTTGCCTTGCCAACCTCAATTAGCAAGTAAGTTAACAATACGACTGTGTCGAGCCCATGACTTTGCTAATTGCACCTCTGCTATGCTACATTGGAATGAAATCATGGTATGGTTGTCATATACCGTTATACCATTCTGCCTTCCTAAATTTTCATTAAAGGGAGTAATTCTTCGAAAGGAAAAATACGGTCAAAACCAATCAAAAGTGGCACAAATGGGATATGAATAGTTTTAGATGGATTTGGCCAACACAACATATATATATTTTTAAATAGAAGAACATGGGTTAAATCCTATCTATCTATCTATCTATCTATCTATCTATCTATCTATCTACCTACCTATCTATCTATCTATCTAGTTGTATTGTTTGTTCTGTCTTCTTTGTGGTCTGTCTTCTGTCTGTCTGTCTCTTTCCCTGCCTCTGTGTGTGACAGTCTACTTGCCTGTCCATCTGTCTCTCTGTGCACTTGTGTGTCGCTGCCACAGTCCTTCCACACAGATCATTGCTCTTTCAGCGTGTTTGTGGATCTGCCTGTCTGTCTCGCATATGTCTGTTGATCATTTTCAGCATCAGCAAGGGCCCAGTCGCAGTTTGTGCATGCTCCACGTGCATCAGAATGGATGGAATGGATTTATCCCATGTTTAAATGACCTGATGTAGTTTGCCGTATTCTGAGACTTGCACTGCGGTGTAAGTTACTGAACGTGAGCAGCGAGGCTTGTGTCAGTTCACACAAGTTCACCTTTAATGAAGACCACTGCACTTGTGTCTTTCGGACTAGGTGCACCGTTACAAAGCATTCGGTCTTTTTTCTCTTCGAATAAGTGTTGATTGGCATGTAGCATGCATTGAACCTCAGATGATGACTAGACCTATTCTGACCCAGTTAATCGTTGTACCTCTCAGCACCTTGTAACCTGATTTCTCTAGTACTACATGTGTGCATACTATGGCTAATGTGAAAGGAGGTTTGGAGAAGTTTGGATATGCAAGTTTTTAAATGCCAACCTGTAATTATAAACCAAACAGGTATTTAGAAAGAGAATTTAAAAAGCAACGCTTCCATCACTTTCTTTTTAGGACTAATGACATATAAAATCATACCCTTTAATTTAATAAGTTGGGTTTTATTTTAGGTTGTTTTTTTGGGTTTTTTTGGCATTACTTTTATGTTACAAGCCCTTGCTTTGGTGTGTTGAGAGGTATGATATTCGCAGAGCAGATGTGACATAAAAAAAAAGAGCACCAAACCTAGTTAAATGAGAGTGAGAGTGAGGAAGAACAGAAGAAACAGACATATGAGCGTGCACATCAGAATGCTGCATCCTTCATCTCAGTCACTATCCACTCCATCAGATTTTTGTTTGTTTTTTTGCTGGATTTTATGCCCATTCTTGATGATTGCGAACTCATAAGTCATCAATGGTCAAAGGAGCTTGTCTTTCATACCTCAGGGGCTGCTGCTGTACTCTACATGTGCTTTCCATGTCTTGTTGGCACACACACACACACACACACACACACACACACATTCTGCATTGCTCCATGTCTGTCTTGTGTCAAATTTTCCTCCTTTTTCAAACTCTGTTCACTGTGGATCAGACCATATTTTAAAAAAGAGGGGAGACTTGAACTATTGACTTCTCTTTGCCAACCATTCTCAATTGTCTATACATTTCTCCACCCTTTTTTCTTCCCCATCCTTTGCTTCTTGCCTAGGTACACCTTCACGGGGATCTACACGTTTGAGTCTTTGATAAAAATTTTGGCGAGAGGATTCTGCATCGGACCATTCACCTTCCTGCGGGATCCATGGAACTGGCTGGATTTCAGCGTGATTGTCATGGCGTAAGTACTGTACATCATCCCCTGGCCTTTGATTATCTCCAAAAACCACTTTGACCCTGTTTATCCCCCGCCACCACCTCCTTTTGGATTTTCTATAGACTAGAATTATCTTCTGTATTTGCTGTATAGTAAGACTATGATAGAACTGATAAAATGGTCACATATGTTCACATCTTCCATCCTAAAGCTACAGTTTGTAAGGTTTTGGAAATTTCACCCTCTCTGGTAGAAAAATGCTATTGCTAGCTACATGTGGAATAATATTTTGTAATGTGAGTTGTGCTATGTTGTTCTTCTTCCACTGTACGCATTTATCTCGAGGCTGCAAGTGCACACATTTAGATTGAATTCAAGGTTATTGAATCTCAAATGCTACAATTCACACTACATAGTCCACATAAATAGTAATATCACTGATAGTGTAGTAGCAAACTATTTAGTACAGCAGTTTTTGCGATGATATAAAGATAAAATAATTAGAATTTTCAGTTACTGAACATTTGTTAGTGTTACGAGCTTGTCTTTTAGGTACCGTCAGTCTGTTAGGTCTTACTGTGACTGCCTGATCCAGCAGCAGTGCCTGTGCATCGTCGACCTGCCACAGTTTAACTGTGCTAATTCTGCAAGATCATAAACAGCACACATACTACAGAATGAACTAGTCATCCGATGCTAGAATATTAGCCAGCTAGCTAAAATATAAACTCTGATTCCCCTGATGATACCCTCAGCACATTGTGTGCACCAGATATGAATCTGACTGAATGTAGGGCCTGTCTCTGAGGCACTGTGTTCTCTGCGTATTTTCTTCTCCAACCTGTCAAAAAGTTTGCCACAAATCAGATAATGTTAGCACACCAGCTAAATCCTATATCAAGGGATAAAAAGGCTGTGATTAGGTGACTACCTGAGGGCTACCTGGTAGGCTAAAGCCCTACCAGATGACTTGAGTCACTCAGCATCACGTAAAATAAACAAGTTTTAAAATCCAATAATATGAAGAAACTCATCAACACATCACTACCAGCTATCGTTAATTCTCTAGCTCAACAGCTTCTCAATGATATAATCTTCACAACAAGGAAAAACTCCACAAATAAGATAAATTAGAGAATAAATAAATGCCTCAAAGAGAATAAATAAGTAAATACCTGTTGAGCAAAAAAGAAAAATCTCTAAAACTCCATTAGTACTAGTAGTGTAATATATGTCTTATAGTGTAATATCTGACTCTTTCACTCTATCTCTCCTGGCTTTCGTTTTCTGTCAGTCACACTGTATTCGGACTTCATTTGTGCCTGAAGTTGGGGTGATGTGATGATGTTTAGGGAACAAATTTCCCACCAATTCTGATCTGACAGCCCTGACACAGCGCTGATTGCCAGGTAGACTCACAGCAACTCAGGAACATCATATGATACAGTATTTCACCTTCCTCTTACTCAAGGATCATGTTTGTTTGTTTGTTTCTTTTTTCTTTTTCTTTTTTTTTGCTTTTACAAAAAAACAACCTTACATACTGTAGCTTTAAATGTATCATCATTCACCCTGTGCATGACCCTAAGCCCCCCCAACAGGCGTTGCCATAGGAACAGGGGTAGACTCAGCTTTGGCCAAATCTTCCCAACTGTTTGTGAGCTATGGATATGGTGGTGGCAACTGTACAGATATCCACTTATCCCTTATGTTTACTGTCATTAAGGTTATTGTTTATTGTCATTTATTTGTCAGATGCCTTTCAAGAAATTTTCTAGCAAATTTTCTAGCAAATCTATGATCTCTAGCAAATCATTTAATTGAGTGGCAACAAGGACATCAAAATGGCTCATGTGTAACAGTAATTTCATTTATAATAAACAAGAAAGAACGTTGACAGGCACTTTATCTTGAATTCAATTATTCAGGTAAATAAATGAGGAATGCTCCCAAGGAAGTTTGCAAGAAATGTATTCTGTTCAAAAGTATATAGCTGCATAATAGTAAAAAAAAAAAAATACAACTACATGGAAATTGTGAAGAGGTACTTACACGTTCAAGGTGCACTTTCAACATCTGTGCTGAATATTTTCACCCTTTCCTCAGCAACAAAGCACTGAAAAACTGGTTATAAAAGCTTTGGAAATTCTAGCACAGGCCCAGGCACTTTAAAATGCATTTAAGTGACCTGAGCAATGTTTTTTTTTCACCACTCCAGCTTTATTTAACAGATACAAGCTGCGGCAAATGATAGATGCTTCTCCTTGCAATCCACGTTCCTATGGAAACGGAATAGCTGCCCTTTCGTGCTTGACTGCCACACATCCGAGTGATACGGCCAGACACGATCATATTCTAACACCACTAGGCCTTTTCAGTGTCTCATTTGCTGACTACACAGTGGTGTGGTCAGTGACTTTCAGCATTTCTAAATCATAGGGCATAAGATCAATTAAAGTACATGAATTACACTGCTTTATATTCTTCTGTATCTTCCTTTTTTTCACTGTTCCTCTCCTGTCACTCAGGTGCTGTATTTATCTCCAGTCTCCTTTTAATTTCTTTTTGAAATAATTGTAATTTGATTCTGCAGGTTGCTAACTGAGTTTATTAAAGTAGGCAATCTGCAAGCGCTTCGAACATTCAGAGTCCTCAGAGCTTTGAAAACTATATCAGTAATTCCAGGTAAGGGGAACATGTTACTGCATTCTAGGAAATAGGCCGCAGTGTTGCTCGTTGTCCAGTCCAGTGCAAATCTCCTTTGAAGTCCAGCTGCCTCAACCCACCTTCCCTCAACACTGTCCCCTTCGAACATTTCATACCCACATCCCAAGTACAACTCATCCCTTCCTCCCTTTGCTGTCTTGTTTGCCTATTGTTGGTGGTGTTGTCATTGTGTGCGCTTCGGTTTTTGGCTTATTGCAGATATGTTACTGAGTTTGTGGACTTGGGCAATGTCTCAGCGTTACGGACGTTCAGAGTCCTACGAGCACTGAAAACTATCTCGGTCATACCAGGTGAGAAGGGCGTTAACCACTAAGGCCGACCTGTGTTGCCCAAGGGCTAAAGGCCTACCACACGTTCTCTCCTCTTCCAAATCTGGAGACTCTTTTGGAAGCCAGGGAACGCTGTGTGTAGGCAATGAGATTTTTGATTTGGTAGCATAAGAGGTGCCTTAGAATAATATCTCAGTGAAGTGCATAGAATTCTTCTTATTACAGGAATGATTTTGGTCTAGAGAGATTCTGGATGAGCACTTTATTTGAAGTGTCCTTATAGATGTCATACGACATTATATGTTTGATTGTCAAGCAAAGGACATTCAAAGTGCCAACATGGTGTAGAACAAAGCAAATACAGGCTCAGGTTACAGCTTGGCCTCCAGCCTGCAGGCTTGGTTGACTATCATCAAAAGTCTCATTGGACCTTAGTGCTTAACACCTAACACAGGCATGGATAGCTTTAGAGTGACTTGCATGGTAAGCCATTAGCATTGACATCAGACGCACAACCACAGAATGAAAGAACTAAAATTTTCAAACATTTATTTAAGTGACCACTAAACAGTGTGGTTTACATTTCATATTATTATGATGAGAGATTTTTCATTAGCTGAGTTACTGAAACGATTCTTAAGCATGATGAAAGTAGAAAATATTCAGTCACTTCAGTCTGAAGTTAAACTTTTCCCCATGGCGTCTGTTGTCAATTGTCTGTCGAGTTTTCAGTAAAACTCAGACAAAGTTACGTGTTTGCTTTTGTCGTTGTGTGTGGTGTGTTTATGTTGATTTGTGATAGATAGTAACATTTCTGTTATGGTTAACACTCAGTATTGGTTTGCGTTATCATAGAACTCTGTTCACAAGTAATGAGCATGCAAGAAGAAAAGTTATTTTCATTTATTTTAGTTGATTTTAGTTTGTACTGAGTGCGTATATGCAATATTACAGTGCCATTACTTAGATAGTACAGTGATTTAGTTTTAGAGTTTTTTTAACCATAAAACATGAACTACCATTCAAAAGTTTGGAATTTATATTCTAAATAATATAAAACCAATTAAAATCCAATCCATTTAAAGTAATAAGAAAACAGTATGTAATATAACGTTTATATATATATGTGTTTGTGTGTGTGTATATATATATATATATATATATATATATATATATATATATATATATATATATATATATATATATATATAAAACCTCACAAAATAATGTATAAATAAATTTCATACCCAAAATGCCTCTTATTTGGACAGTAATGATTAAAGCTTGATACCTTGAGGAGAAATCACTATACATTTTTTTTTCTAAACACACCTAAAGTACTAAAAAAAAAGCCTCAGCTATGCTTTTTGTTAGTTGGTTTACATTATGCAGATCTACATTGAATACATTGTGAATTTAGTAAATTAATAATGAATAAATAATAAATGAGATGCATGGATATTGAATAATAAATGATAGGAGATTCCACATTTTTGAGCGGTAGTGCACATCCTGGCATAATTATATTTGCATATACAAACAATTATATTAGCATATTTCCTCCAATTTTATTTTATTCCTATAGCTGTCACTAATTCCTTGCTGGAATCTCACTCAATCATTTGTTGAATATGCCTAAGATTGGTGTGTGTTTCTCATGTAGGCCTGAAGACCATTGTGGGTGCCCTGATTCAGTCAGTAAAGAAGCTAGCAGATGTCATGATCTTGACGGTGTTCTGTCTGAGTGTGTTCGCTCTCATCGGCCTTCAGCTCTTCATGGGTAACTTACGTCAGAAATGCGTCCGCAGTACGGCCAACTGCTTCAACACCACCGACGCCTCTTTATACAGCAACGTCTCGTTCTTCTGCAATAATAAGACCTGGTCATCACTAGACGAGTTTATCACGGACGAAGGTATGAGCTGTCAGTTTGAGTACCTAAAATGTGGTGTGGCATTACATTTGGATATGTATGTTGATCATGGTTCACTGACACAAAGCAACCAGATATCTGTTATGTCAAAATTTTGGAATTTTGTTTGCTCATGGCCAGTCATGTCAATGTGATATAGATAGAAACTTCTATTCTTTCAGGAGGAAAGGGTGCTTTAATTTTTTTATATATGCATGTAATATGTATAATCAAGAGTGATAGAGTTTGTATTTAGCCTCTTGGCATTTGGCAGATGCCCTTATTCAGAGCAACTCATTTATATAACTGAACAGTTGAAGGTTAAGGTTCTTGCTCAGAGGCCCAGTAGTAGCAGTTTGGCATTGCTGGGATTTGAACCCATGACTTTCCGCCCAGTAGTCCAACATGTTAAATGAATCCCTGAGTTCCATTTACCCCAAATGGGGATCCCTAAATCCCCCAATGTTTACAATTACTGACAGCAACTCGATTCTGACCCCAGGCTTACTGTCTGTGTGAAGTTTGCATGTTCTCCACATGTTTATATGGGTCTCCTCTGGATTCTCTGGTTTCCTCCCACCTTTCAAACCATGCCAGTACGTAAATTAGCTACACTAAACTGGGTGTGAATGAGTATGCGAAAATGTGTGTGCAGAGTCACATGCGATACACTGCCATCCCATCCAGGGTGTATTCTAGCCTCGTGCCCAGTATTCCCAGGATAGACTCCAAATGCACCACAATACTGACCAGAATAAACCACTTATTGACTGTAGTTGCTATGCACACTCTGTCAGATGCTCTCTACTCCATCCATTAGTGGAAAAGGACCACCATAGGACCATCATTTTGTTATTGGAGCATTTTCAACATAACAGTGACACTGAAATAACAGTAGCATGGTAATGTGTTTGGTGCTGGTAAGGGGGCAGCAGGTGCAGTAGTAGTGCTGTTGTTTTTAACCACCTCGAGATCACTGCTGGGTCCCAAAAGCAAAAATATCCAACCAACAGTGTCGTGTGGTCAGAAACTGACAGTGATAAAAGGTTAGAGCAGTGTTTTGAGAACCACTCGGCTAGAGGGTGATTACGACAAATTGTTGAACTACTGTATAGTCTCTTAAAGCATACCTACAAAGTAGACCATCAGTTTCGAATAACAGTATATAGTTTATATATAAGTATATAATTGTTTTGTAGCTATAATTTTTGAGTCATTAAAGGGTCATGAAACCCCCCTCTTTCAGCTCAAGTCTACATCACAATCATTTTGAAAAATGCAACTTAAATGGGCGTGGATGGCTGTGAGAAGAAGGGAGGGGAATGGGCGTGGTAGGGCAAGGCAGGGCAGGAAGAGGGGGGCGAATAACTGTCATAGGAAAGCACCATGTGCTGTCATGAATAATTATGAGACACTGACACATCATCAAAGTACTATTGTACATTGCTACGTCACTGCCTGTGACATCGACACGATGTATATTTTAAACCCGGAAGACGAAAATAGCGGAAAAAAGCTCAAAATCAACCAGTTTTCTCCTACAATTCAAATTAACGCATGCTACATTGTCTTTTATGATGTGCAACACAAATGCCTCTGTTAAAATCTCAGAAAATGTAGTTTGGTGTTTCATAACCCTTTAAGGAAGCCTTTGTTTTAGGCCTGACTAGTTTATATTTGAATATTACATAATGCAAAAAAAGAAAGAAAAAAAATCAACAGGGATGAGCTAGACACCTCCCAAAAAAACAAGCATTCAACCTGTCAATTTTTTCAACTTTTTGCATTATCGTGTAAACACTGTGCTGAAGCCTAAAGACAGTTTTTAGATGAGAATTTCCAGTCTGACAGAAAACTCACTGAATAAATGGTAACAGTTTACATTACGTTTCCCTTAACTAACATTACTTATTGCCTTACTTAGCATGAACAAACCATGAATCTCAGCATTAATAAAGTAACTAAGTATTAATGTATTATTATTATTTAAAAAAAATATTAAACCAAATATTCAACACCTGCTGTAACCAATGTTTATCTCACCAACCTACAATGAAGTCCACAAAGAGCAACAACCTTAATTAACATGCAGTTGTGGGTATTAACTTGTGAAATTCTGAACTGAGACTGAAAACTACAGTTCATGAAGTTATCAGAAGTGAATAATAAGCTGTAATGTAATTGCTGCTAATTTATGGCGGATTTATTTTTAGCCATGGATTAAATAAACATTAGCAATACAGGTGTATTTAGTGAACATTTCAACATACTTTAATTAGGCCTAAGCCTGTTTCAACCACAGTTTCGCTGGGGAACATTTGATTGGTGATTCAACAGAAATGTATTCACAGCCCATGTATTTCTGCCCAGTCATGCAACTTTAGCTGGCCCCGTCATCATTAGCTAACATTGTTCAGAAGCACATAATAACAACCTTGGACATTTCCCATTAGGACCTCATAATTATGACCTCATTTAAATGTGTAAATACAGTTCTAACTATTTAAAGCAGATATTGTTGTTGAGTATATGCTTGGTAGACTTGCAGCAGATTTATTCAAAGGGAAATGCTGTTAATAGACTCTTAGACTTATTATCTAAAAGCTTTTTTTTGCCCTCTGTAATTAATTACTTTTGATGATTAGCATATTTCAGATTGTAAACTAGAAAAGATGTTATGTCTGTTGATCATCACTTTGTCGATGAATTAAGATGCTATTAGGTGAGCAGACATCTATTTAAGATAAGATTTAGTATTATTTTTGGTTGGACTCATTTCATTAGAATAGCAATTAGGACAGTGCTGGCACTCAATAACATGACCTGCAGTACAAAGATGTAGGACACTGACTTAAATAGATGGATATGTTTCCTGATATGCCTTGTCATACCATGATAACAACTAAAGTACCTTCCAGTAATATATAAGCTCATGAATACAATATTTGCAGTCAGATATTGTGCATGAAAAAAACACAGTCTCAATGTCTTTAAGTCCACCACCTACTGAAGTTTGGATCGATGAGAAAATGTGGCCCAGCCATGCTTTTAACTGTCTTTATTTACTGTAACTTTATGATCAGTTTAGAAGGAATGAGGGAGAGGATGCCACTTATCACTTCAATACACATGATGAATGATAAATAAGCACTTGTGCAAGCACAGCCAGCTTTTAATGATAGTTTTAATGCTGCGTTTGTGGGAAAAACCGCCAACATCGTCTGCTCCTCTTTAATTTAAACTAACAATGCCATTGTCCAAAACAATAGCACCTGATCAGGAAGCACTCAGGCAGACGCTGCAATCTGATAAGTGTCGCTGTAGAGTGCTTTCGGTCATACATGTGAGTCCAGGCAACACAAGAGACACATTTAAGGCCATGCTGCTGAAACCAGGAATGCTGACAGCTGGAGGCTGAGGATGGGGCAGTCCACTAATCGTGACCTGCCACGGATCCTCCTTCAGCTCCCGTCTCCTAAAAGCACTCCAAGCCTGGACTGGCAAAGTGAGTCAGCGGAAAAAGGGGCATTGGTACTGATGTCAAAGCAATTGTACACATAATCTTCCAGTCACTCCCTTTAGCTGAGGCAGAAACACAACTGTTATAACCTGCTTACTATTCCCTACAGCAGGAGCACCACATAGCACTATTATAGGAAAATAAAATTGTGATCAAAGCCAACAATTTCATACGCTTACACAGGTTTGGTCTACAACAGTAGTCGCATTCACAGTGTTAGCCAAATCCACGCAAGTATTGACCTGTATCAAACCTAAGGACAATAAAGTAATTGAGCCATCTATAGACTGAATATATGTGTCTATCGAAATGATAAATTTGTGAGACGTCAGAAGAGATGTTGCTATCTCAGCATGCTGTCTTCCTCATGGAGCATTCAGCGATTGAAAGAGTGTACTGGATAATGTCCAGTGTATTTTTAGATACCACTACAAAAAAATGGTGCACTACATAGTGAATAGGGCATGAGTTATTTTGATGCTGTTTGTTGTCACAGTGTTTCCCATATGTCATTATATAAGAACTGAAGCTTTGACTTTAATCACATATTTCCTTCAATATGTTTATTGACAAATAGATTGTGTACATATGGCACTGTGTATGGAAATTGTGTTGGCATTTAGATATAACACAATGTTGGTGACAGGTTACTTTACTTTTCTCATTTGCAGGCAACTATTTCAAAGAGGATGGATCCAGAGATGCCTTAATATGTGGATTTGCAAGTGATGCTGGGTAAGTGAAATACATTTTATTTGCTATTGGATAAGTGGTCACCTGGAGCCTCTTTAAAAGCTATAAGGCTTAGTCTTAAGATTAAAAAAAAGAAAGAAAAAAAAGGGCTAATTAGTGATTGACCTATTGGATCTGCTCCAATTATTATTATTATTTATTTATTTATTTATTTATTTATTTATTTTATTTTATTTTATTTATTTTTTCCCCAAAATGAACTGCATTTTAGAGGGCCTAAACATACCAGGAAACTCATGAAACTTTGCAGATGCGTCAGAACCGGTGAAAATTGACATCTGATTGGGGTTCCAGAATCGAGTGTGGCAAAATGGCTCGATAGCACCACCTACAAAATTTCAACAATATGCGGTTCGCACTACATTTCACCTACATGTACAAAATTAAGTATACACGTGTAACATGCCAATATGTACAAAAAAGTCTCTTGAACCCATGCCCTAAACTCAACAGGAAGTCAGCCATTTTCATTTTTTTCTTCAATTATTGCTCTGTTTTTGCCATTTCCAGGCCTCGTACTTTAACAAACTCCTCCTAGAGATTTCATAGGATCGAGATCATATTTGGTCAGTCTAATCCAAAGGCCTTGGCATTGTGAAATTTTGAATCTTTTGAGTTTTCATTGAAGGGCGTGTCTGACAAAGTTTGATATGAAACTAATCACATTTTTGAGGCCTAAACATGCTCGAATTCAGACATACAATGTTCAGTCTCCACCAAACTTCACATGTTTGATAAGAGTCCTGGCCTGAAAAGTCTACATGCCAATATTCAGTTATAGTCATAGAGCCACCTACTGCCAACAGGAAATGACATGTTTTACATCGTGATACACTCCTAACAACATATAAGTGCAAAAAAGTGCTAAAAAGAAAATGGAATAGTATTTCCCTGGTAGAGCAGCCCCAACATACACCAGGGTTCGAGGGCCTGTTCATTGCTGCTTGCAGCTTTAATTTCATGTTAAAACTCTATCTCACATTTTTTAGATCTATAAAAAATATGTAAGATGATGATGGGATGAATCAAAGGTGAGTCTGTGGAGTAATTGGGTTGGTTATTGTACAGCAGTTGGGCTTTCCAGTGGTCTAAGGCAATAGATTGAGTTCCTGTCAGAGTGTGACTAAAGCAAACAGGACTAGGCGGCTTTGAATGCCTGAATCAGCACAAGCGTGTGTGTATGCATGAGTCAGTGGCCTTGAAAAGCTCTCCTCAGTACCAGATGGAACATGCAAGCCGCCAGCCACTAAAATAAAGCTTCTAAAAGTTGTGCTTTCAAGAGGAGTACTTTGAGTTTGGTTGTTTTTTTAATATTCATGATAGACGGTACCATGATAGACTGTAATTTAAAGTGAACTGACTATGTCAAACTGTTTTACTGATGCTGAAAGTTATAGCTGTCACCACCCATTATTTATTGAAAGCTCTGGATCTTTTTTAAAATGGTAAACCCGTTTTATTAACATAGACAAATTTGTAGGGTAATGCCAATCTATATGTCACTTTAAGTATGTATTAAAAGTAACCTTTTAATAATTTTTTTATTCAACCAGAACAACACATCTTACATGTCTGCTAGCTGAACTTCAGTCCCTGGATACATTGAAGTTTATTAATAATATTGCATGTAGTTGGCTAATGTCAGTAATATTTAATGCCAATATTATTTGATGTTTAATGGGATACATTGTAAAACCAGTGGATACAGTAATCCTGTGCTGTACATCTACTTTTAATTACTCTGATGAACCATATATAGAACATCTACAGCTAAAAGTTCATTTTTCTTCCAGTTCATCATACTGAGGCTTCAAGCTTGTTCTTTTCTGTCAGAGTGTAAATAGTACATAGATATAGGCTGCATCCGAATATCCCTATTACCCTACTATACAGTAGGCGAAAAGCAGTACACCAGTAGGCGAGAAATTCCTGGATGACCCGCTGCTTCTGCTGACATTCTGAATTATACAAGCAATGGACACTGCGCTAACCCATAAGGCAACAGGACTGGCACGAAAGAGCTGTAAGAATCAAAAAACGGCGGAAGGCAGTGTGTCGGCTCGCTTTAAGTTGTACGTCACATGACAATGTCAACATGGTGGATGTAGTAGGTCCGGATTGTATTCATGCTACACACATATACTGATCAGTACGTTCTGTATCAACAGCCAAGCAGTAGGTACTGAATTGACTGCAGTAGGTACCGTCACAGTATGTGGTTTCATGCAGCCATCGATTGGCCAATTTCGCCTATGTTGTATCCATCCTATGTTCATCCTGGATGATGATTGGCTGTCTGATAGAACCTTAAAAAAACAAGTTTATCTGTTTATCTGTTAACCAAAAAAAAACCCTTTATTCACCCAACAGGAGAATAATGTGACATGTGGCAATGTTTATGTTGTGAACTCATTTTTGATCAAAATATGCCTACAGTGCTAATAGTCTTGTGTGATCTCAGAGCATAAATATCCAGCTGCTCTTTTCAGACATAATACATTCGTTGTAATATAGAAGTTATTTTAAGCAACATCATCTTTAAGGCTAAAGCTCTATAGTATCAATACATTAATTCCAGTCTACTGCCCTGCACTCTGAAAATCATTACCACAAGGCTGACAGTTTTCCTCTGCCATATCCATTATGTTTAGGTGACTATAACCCATATGATGCTACCCTGGGCTTCAAAATGTCTGCTACAGCTCGTTCAGATGTCTGTTATTGACCATTAGGAACATTAGGAACATTAGGACTTGTCTGCTTTATGTGGGATTAAAAAAAATGAGAATAAAAAAGAGAAGATATGACGGAAAAAGTTTATTTAAGATAAAATTAGAGAAAAATATATCTCTTAAGGAGATGAGCACTACATTTGGAGTGCTGGTACTGTAGTTAGAGGGTAAAGTACAGTGACATTGAAGTAATTTGTTTACTTCAATGTCCACCTCATGTCCATGCCCAAAATATTTTTGTTTTGGCTTTGCTGTAACCTACTGGCAGAATAACACATTAATCAGAGTTTTAGGTTCTCATGGAGAATCTATTCCCTGGCATAAACCTGACCATTTCAGAAATGCTAGCAATTGCAAGCATTAAATGCTATAGATGGATAGATAGATAGATAGATAGATAGATAGACAGACAGACAGATAGACAGACAGACAGACAGAATGCATCCACTTACACCTTAAGGAATCCACTTACACCTTACACTTATTACTAATAGCTTTTATTGCCCAGAAGGTTAGACCAATTAATGACATGCATTGACCTTGTCTTAGCTTCCAAAAAGCACCATAGCACAACGATAATCACAAGATGGACAGGCAAATATGACTTTGAACTCTCGAATGGCTAAGATTGTTTTAATGCTACTGTGGGATTTAGTAGTAATGCTGAACTATAATGCACTGGGAACTTCACTGTACTCAGCAGCAACAAAACAAAGGCCTTTAAAATGTCACAATTCAATCATAATTTCAAATCATCTCAGCATTACTTTTTCTTTTTCTTTTTTCTTTTATACCTCCACTTTGTACCTTTTGACCACACTACTCTTAGCTATACATTAGAAGCTATATAGGCATACAAAAGTCCTACTGCAGACGAGGAAGACTTTTTCCTTTGGACAGCTGACATTTACAAATCAAGCAAGTGCATGTAATTGCCATCAGAGAGTTCAAATAAATAAATTAAATAAAACAATAGTGAAGAGCGAACGGGAATATTGATGGCTTAGAAGGAATCATCATCTCTCTGAGGCTTCTAGGGTTTCATGCTAAGTATCTCTGCTCCTCTGGATTTTAAGTGCTGTTCGATGAGATGTAGACAGTAATTGCTGTACATGCTTTTTATTACTGAGGTTCAAAATGATGGCCTCCTACGGGTTTTGGCCCAGTTGCAAATTGTTAAAACAGTATCTTAAAAGCAGCTACTAATCGATAATGTGATATTTAAAATTCCAAAGCATTTTCCTCTGTAGCAATGGCACTAGGAATTGAACACAGAAAATACACTACATTCTCCTTGTGTTTTTGGGTTGTAGCCATGATGGTCTTATATCGTTGTAAATTATAAAGAGGCCTGTAACATCTACCCAAAACAAAGGATGTAACTGTTTGTCTTGTCCAATGATAAGAACATTGACTTAGACTTGTGTACAGCAGAGAGTCATGGATGCTCTTTTGTGGAAAGCTTTTGTTTTTTAAGCAATATGCTGGTTAGAAATCTTGGCAGTGGTGGAAAAAGTGTATGTACCAAATAATGTAACAAATTTAAAAAGCAGAATATAAAAAGCCTGCAAATAAATGCACATTAGATTTATTCACCTTCAGTATATCCTGGTCAGGGTCACAGGGATACAGAGCCTGTGCTGGGAACACTATAGGCATGAGGTGGGAATACACCCTGCCTGGGATGCTGGTCCATTTATAAAACGCTGTTCTCTCATGCTGACTAATAAAATACATTTCCTCAGTACACCAAATATATCTGTTAAAATTGATCCATCTATTTAAGCGCAATGCAGAAGTAATTACATGGTGTTAAGGCATGTTCATTAAAGCAAGACGGACTATATATAAACCATGATTAGGTTGTATTTTGAAACCTCTGAACATAACACTAGTGATCATTATAGGTCACCCAAGTGAACAGATCAAGGTTTTGGGTTTAAGCCAGAACAAGTTCGACTCTAAATAGCTCAGCAGAACCCGGCTAGCTTCTTTCCATCTCAGACCAAATGTTTGTTCATTAATTAAAGTATTCATTGTTAGCTAATGCTTTAGCAGCTATTCCAATTTTTTGACACGTTGATGATTATTGTTAAAAAGATTATTTTAGTTCTACAGTTAATAACTTTGGTAAAAATTCCTCAGATATTGCTTGATTGTGCATGATTTGTGTGAAGGAAGGCACATAATGTTGTCACCTTGTCAGTGTGGACAGAAATCTACACTCAGCATAGGGGCAGAATCACTAGGTTTTGAAGCCTGCTTGGCATCCCCGTCCTCCCCTTGCTTTTTTCCCCCCTTGTCTCTATTGTTTCAGTATGGACAGGGGTGTTGCATGCACTGCCAATGTTCCCTTTCTCTGACCCAACACTCATGCCATGAGTCCAGCCCCTGCTCTCCCTGTTATACGTGGCCTTTCGCCAACTATGGGACCTCATCAGTGGCTGGTCCACAGTTTTGGGGAAGGGAAAGCTTGCTGTCAAATACCTATTGTAGCTCATCATTGTATTGTGAGGCTAAAAAAAAAGAGCAGATTCTCTCTTGTTTTTCTTCTTCTTTGTTCCAACTGGTAAAACGCAATAAACCAACCAAATGCAATATGAACCCTGTTACCATTTTAAGTTACCATTTTGGTCCATGCTAATTATAATTTAGCTCCTGCCAATCATTTTGATCAGTGTGGTCATTTAATTCAACCCCAGGCATTCTAAGATTGTGACTGTTGTTCACTGGAAGTAACCTGTATTACAGTTTGGCATAGCCTTCTAACATAACACACATTGAAAAAGGACAGCTGTATAGGAACAAGGCGACTGTGCTTTACGTGCACAAGGATTGAACACCAATTCCCAGAGTCCCTCACCCTGGCCTTGTCTTCGCCTCTTTCTCATTCCCTGGACCCCAGCAGTACAGAGGTACTCACAAGCTCCTAAAATAGCTTATGTTAGAATGGCTTGTGCTTCAGTGATATGATCCCAGCTGCTATTGTGCTGAGTGAGAGGACTTTCTTTGACAAATTCTCCAAGTAACTCCATGCTAAGGTTCACATCAACCTTCAATCACAACAGCATTAGACTGCCACTCTGTATTTCAGAAGATCATTGATTGGGATAACGATTTGTTGGGTGTGTTAGCAATGCCCCTACAGTTGATGCTGGTTGTTTGCCAGGCGCTGGCAGGATCTAATTGCACACACAAAGGGATCTGCACGTATATTAAGTTTTCACTGCATATCACAATATTTTTCAATATTAACAGTAACCCTCAAGCACAATTCATTTCCTAGAAGAAGATGGGAAAAAACAAAGTCTTATAATTAGGTTGTTCCAGCATCATTCTAAAGGTTAGACTACGATACTGCAAATAGTTCTAATCAGTGGAACATTGCTTTGATAGCACATGTTTGCATCGCTGATTGTTCGAGATGTATCTGAGGGTGCTGTCGGTACAGCAGGGTACAAAGCCTCCGTTCAAGACGAAGTCAAGTGGGGCCCATCCATTAGCACCTCCTCCATGGCAAGGTGTCTGAGAGCGATAGAGTCCATCATCCCACACCCTCACACTCATAGTGGCCTGGCACTAGACATTGCCATCCTGAGGAAAGCAAAGCTGCTAGGAGATAGAATAGGGGCAGTGCCATGGTCTGCTGGCGCCACTGGCCTCTCAACTCACCCATGCTGACAGTCCATCACCTCATCTGGTGGCCCCATGACAGCTTGAGGTGTAAGAGGTGCTTCACCTTTGCTCTTCAGGTTAGGGAATTCTAGAAACATGTGGCACTGGAGGCAAAAAGTTGATGGCATGTTTATAATTATAATAAACTTTATTACACAATGAAGTCCCATGCACTGAAGTCCTGAAGAATAGGAATGTAAGTGAATACTAAGGCATTATTTGGCATGAACAGATAATATGTTCCAAGCAGATACAAATACAGATGCAAAAATGAAGCAGGCCAGTTGGTTTTATTTGTTTGTTTGTTTTTCTGTCTATTGCCAGTGGTTTGCTCCAGTAGTTTGACCTGAACACTAAGCTCTGAAATAAAAACTTATTACTACCATATTTTCATACAAATTGGCCCTAAATTCAGAAAATAAATTCATGAAATGAATCTGCTTTTATTTATAGAGTCACACTCCATATATCCCATGCAGATCACATGCTGTGCACAGGGCAGCATAGCTCTGCTGGGGTCTCCAAAAATAATCTTTTAATTTAAAAATAATAACTTGGATTTTTCATCATTCTTAAATGAACGTTCTCTTATCCTTTTAAAAAGAAAATCTAACTGGGAAATCATATGGACCCTGTTTTGTCTAGCAGCATCACTGTGTCTCAGCTTCATAGTAGATTCTTATAACGTGTTGAGCAAACTTTTTTGATCTTTCTAGAATGTAACAAACCCAAAACCTGAAGTAAATCTGAATCTATTTCTGTCAACTATAAACAGTAGTTCCCTGGTTTGGGAAGGACATTGTTGTTTTGAAAGATAGTTAGCTAGCTTACTCATTAGAATGCTTGCCAGAAAGCTACACATGGCATCTGGTTGAGATCAGGATGTTCAGGAAATAAATAAAGTTATGTTCTGTAATTTGGTACTTGTTATTATAATTTGGGAATGAAAAAAATAGCCCTGGATTTTTTTTTAGTGTTCTCCAGTGTTTCCAGGGGCATAGTGGAGGGTTCAAAAAGTCTGGTTTAGGCCACACCCACTTCTCATCTCCAGTTCAAATTTGAATACAGATACAGATATTTGGAGCACTAAACAGATACATATACATATATTAGAATTGTGTTACACCCCTAGTGTGAACTGAACCTGAGAATTTTCACTCGACAATTGCTGCTTTCTTTTCCACAGGAAATGTCCAGATGGTTTTGACTGTCTGAAGACAGGACGTAATCCGAACTATGGCTACACCAGCTTTGACACCTTTGGCTGGGCGTTTCTCTCCCTCTTCAGGCTCATGACACAGGACTTCTGGGAAAACTTATACCATCAGGTCTGCATCTTCCCAGTCTGTGTAATAGACTAGATTAATTCCTGTGATTCCATTTGATGTGATATTTCATGGAGATAATCCATCTCATAAAACTGCTAATCTGAATTTTGACTAACTCGATTTGCTCAGACTCTACGGTCTGCGGGAAAGACCTACATGGTGTTCTTTGTGGTGGTGATCTTCCTGGGCTCCTTCTACCTGGTGAATCTGATCCTGGCAGTTGTAGCTATGGCCTATGAAGAGCAGAACCAAGCTACCCTCGCTGAGGCGATACAGAAAGAGAAAGAGTTTCAGCTCGCCATGGAACAGCTAAAAAAAGAACAGCATGTATGTGTGCACTTTGCATTGAGATTTTTAATGGTAAACTTAATTGAGGTTAATTGTAAAATTCCAGAAGAAATTAGAACTTTTTTGTGTGTGGTGTTAATTCATAAATCCAACACTCACAGCTGGCATCCTGAATAGTTATATTATATGAATAATTATGATGTGTAAAGAAAATTCTTTGATTTTCTTGCCTTTATGTTTATATGCCTCAGTCTTCTCAGCTTGACAATTCACCTCTCTTATCCCACCATGCCTTACAGGCAGCTCACAAATCTCAGGAGACTGAGTCAGTGTTGGCTCCTGACCTGTCTCCCTTGGCTCCTCATGAAGATAGAGAGCACAAGAACAGGAAGAAAAGCCTGAGGCCACTTTCAGAGGAGATGGAGAACGATGGTGATGAAAAGTCACCAAAGCAAGATACTTTAGATGGAACAAAGGTAGATTGGTCTCCTGGATAATGCTGATAACATGTTTGAAATATGAAACAAATGGTGAAACCAAAAACAAAGCAAGATTCTTGAAAATTCACAACAATTCTCTGACTGAAGTTATATGAAACGATAAAGGTTAACATTAAAATTAGAGGCTGGGTTAGAGGTGCTCATAGCTGTTATTACTTTGATTAAATTCAACCACATGCCTTCCACTTTTCAAAATAACACAAATTTCTCATGAGAGAAATTGCCATTTCAGAAATGTTAATTATACTTACAATCAAGAACAGTGACTGAAAAACACTGTTGCATAGTGTAACTCATAGCGGCAACTTTCTCTTAGAAATAAATCACTTGCAATTTAGCAGATGCAGGTAACAGCACGTTTCAGATCAGTCTGTTCTTTGTTTTCAGCATTCACATGCTTTGGTGGTGCGAACTTTGTCCTCGTGGACCAAAAGGGAAAGCCAGGGCAGTATCTTTAACTTCCGGCTGCGGAACAAAGAATCTGAAGCAGATGCTGACGATGAAATTAGCAATCATGGTGATCCGGAGAGTCGTCCTGGATCTCTTGTTCTGCCCTGGCAAAGGAGACGGATTAGTTCACATAGCACGAGCAGTCATGGCTCTCAGGTCTTCTACCCGAGCCTCAATATCAATGGAAAGCTGTTTGTTGCTATAGATCAGAACGGCATCTCGAGTCCAGGACCGCTGACCCCTCTGCCATTACCCCCATGCACCATGAAGAAGGTCAAAGAAGAAAGTGTAAGTACCTCTGTCATTTTAATGGAAAGTGTACATCTACGTCTAAGTGATGTACTCTTACTCATATGCATTACGTGTGGTGGCCTAGGAAAACCCTTCACATGGTATATTTTCCTCTTTTACATGTATCTCAATCACTGGTTACCCCTAAAAGTGAAAAGGGACAAAATTGCATTCACAGCTTCTATTCCACTTCCACTGAAACACAATGATTATCTAAAAGCAACTGTTATTTATTCATTTCATTGTCATTTAATGTAATGTAATCAATAAGATGTAAACATTATAATAATTTTTATGTTAAACACCTTATCACTTATCACACCTGATAACCAGTATATATCCACATCAGTCTTAGCCTCATCACTTGAAGTAAAAGTCGCTTACAGCATTTGAACTGCCCATACTAACATACATTTAGTCAGTTCTATTCTGTTGACTAATTTTCCCATGTATTTATTAGAACGTTTAAAACTCTGTCCTCTGAGTGTGTAAAAGCTCTCCTCTGTTTTTCCGAGGAGCATCACAGATATTTTATGTGATTACAAACTAAATGGATTAGCCTAATGTCTGTCTCTGTACAACACGTAGCTGTCTAAAAACCTGACTGAAGCATGACATTCACTCTATGAAGAAGTCACACTTAAACATATATGTTTTGGACATCTTTAGGCCCAGCAGAGCAAAATTTTTATCACTTCATTTCTTTTTTACCTGGCTCCTTACACAACATGAGTTTTGCAGATACACTATATTATCAAAAGTGTTTAGACACCTGACTATCACAGCCATATCTTCCCCAAACTGTTGCCACAAAGTTGGAAGCACACAATTGTATAGGATGTCTTTGTATGATGTAGCATTACAATCTCCCTTGCCTGGAACTAAGGGGTCTAAACATGTTCCAGCATGACAGTCACCCTGTGCACAAAGCAAGGTTTATAAAGACATGGTTTGTCAAGGTTGAAGTGGAAGCATTGAAGTGTCCTGCACAGAACCCTGACCTCAACCCCACTGAACACATTTGGGATGAACTGGAATGCTGACTACATCCTAGGCCTCCTCACCTGACATCAGTGCCTGACCTCACTAATGCTCTTGTTGTAAAGCCTTCCTTGAAGGAGGACTAAATCTGGTGCTTGTGATGGTCAGGTGTCCACAAAATTTTGGCCAAATAGCGTATCTTAGAAAATTCAAATGTAAATAAAGACATTTCCATGTCATTTTTGGTGATTTTTATATGATTAAAGTAAAGTAGATGTGTCAAAGTATGTCATAAGCAGAAAAATCAATTTTTTTCATCACTTTTGGCTGTTTCCCAAAATGTTTTGGCTGTTTCCCAGAATGTTTTGGCTGTTTCCCAGGATTTAGCCACAGTGACATCTGAAGGGTCTTTTTAGAGTTTTTGCCACCCATGAGAAAAGACTCTTTGTTGGTAACAGCCCTTTACATTCGAGCCAGTTTTTAATTTACAATCTCAAAATTTCCCACATGTGGTTCATATAAACTTCATTTAGCTCTTTAGGCTTGGGGAAATACAGTACATAGTTAAAAATGCATTCTACAATTTAAGAAGATATAAACTATGCATACATTTCCAGCACTGAAATCAGATTTGATATTTCCCTCTCTGATGTTCTAAACTATATTCCAAATTTCATTGATGGCAAAAAAAAAAAAAAAAACATTATTATTGAAGGACAATAGAGGCAAGACCTTAATGGTTTTGTTAATCAATTGGGATTTATTGA
Organism: Ictalurus furcatus; assembly: GCF_023375685.1. Classification (NCBI taxonomy): domain Eukaryota; kingdom Metazoa; phylum Chordata; class Actinopteri; order Siluriformes; family Ictaluridae; genus Ictalurus; species Ictalurus furcatus. The sequence goes on along the minus strand of NC_071255.1, from coordinate 27,823,825 downwards.
CCTCCATTAAGAGCATTGGGAATCTGATACTACTGCAAATAAAAGTAGATAATTGATGAGACCTTTGTTGCTTTGATAATACTTTAACTGTTTATTTGTTTATCTGTTTATAAAGCTCCATTAGCAGCATTATGAAACTAATTCTACTACAAATAGATTTAGGTAACTGCTTCTGAGTAAATAAATAATATTTAAAATCATAATTGATGCGGCAGTTGATCTATTTTAAGAGCAAACACACCTGTATTCAGACACCAAATTCTGAACTCAAACTACAGTATAAATGAACGCATAGAGAGTATGGCAAGCTTTTCCAGAGAAACAAAAGCCTCTTTCTCCAAACCACCCTGCTTAATGCCCTCAGTGACACATAGCTTACTCATGCCCCTTTCAAAGTTTTCCTTGAAGAATTTATTGTGCAGTAACTCAAATAAGCACTATAAATGGCTTATTAGCAATTAACTGTGCATATGAATGAGTTAATGTAATACTGATAAATATTAAACAGTAATTCATTTGAGTAAACTACTATAGTAAACTTGGACAGTATTTTGAAAGAACTACAGGGTGTCCTAAAAGTCTTCATACAGAGGGACTATGTTGGCCAGCACCACGTCGGTTGTGCTTTCATCAGTGGGTGTTTGTGGACGTGTGCTTCTCGGTCAGTCCACAGAACTTCTAGTCTTTGGCAGCAAGTTTGGCAGCAGTGTCATGTATGATGTGCTTGCCATGTTTCCTGTTAAAGTCCATCGCAACCTCGTGACAGCTTCCTGATCCAGCCATGAGAATGATTTCAATATGTCAAAGTCATTCTTAAAGGCTATCTGGGAATATATATATATATATATATATATATATATATATATATATATATATATATATATAGTGCTTAAAAGTCTTAATTTCCCCTATGTATGGTGACTTTGTGGACACCCTGTAATATGCCAGACAGGCTTTTCTGTCAAGATGTGTGGTATTTTTTATAGTACTGACTTGAATAGGTTTTTTTTTTTTTTTTTATCAATATGCATTTGCATTGAGAAGCAGTGGTGTGAGGGATTTGAAGTTGCTCTTTCTGCAAAGTAAAAGTCTTGAATGCCTCACAGGTTAATCAGGAGCTCTCCAGAGACCTGACAACCTCATCCCTATCTGATAGAAATGAGCCGGGGGAGGGAGTGAGGAAACACTGTTGTCTTGGCGATGCAGCCATGGTAACATAGCAACAGTTGAATAGGAGTTGTGGAGTCTTGCCGCACACACATTGTCTTTCACACACACACAAACACACACACACAGGAGAAAGGACCACTTTTTTCTTCTCCAAAATAGCATGCGTGGGCGTTCTCATTGCCAGTGACAAAGTGACTTTGCGTCATACCTTTGATTACCTGGGGTCAAATAAATTTTAAATAATCAGAGTGTCCCTGCTTAAAACAAGGCCTAATATAATTGATAATGAAACTCTTATAATTAATCAAAGATACCCACAGTGTTATTGCATGGTTATTGTTAAAAAAGCTATTTACAGTACAGATTTCTTGTGCACTTCTGTTAACACACACACACTTTACAGAGTAAGTAGGAGCACTGTATCAGTAGGATGCCTCTCTAATTGACCAGAGGAGTTGTTTGTCATTTTCAGGTTTTTATTTCTTCCTCGATTAAATGGTGCTTGTCTTAAAGCAGAATAATTCATGAACTCATTATAGTTTCGCTGTATTGTGTGGTCCTTTTAAAACAAGCCAACTAAACTGGTCCAAGGTGTATGAAGGTGTCATTAAAATGCATATATGTGCAGTAATTTCGCAAACTGTGAATTATCAGGAATATCATAATTAGAATTGTCGGTTTTCCACAGCTAGAGCATGTACAGTAAAGTGGCACTGATAGACTTTTGTTGTTGTTGTTGTTGTTGTTTTAAACTCTGTCATACACATGACCATAGTCCCTTTTGCCTTCTATAGGGATCACACGAGCTGAGCAGTACGCTCCTCCCGCAGCTCTCCCTGGAGGGCCGAGACAGGGCACTAAGTGCTGCTAGCTACCTCACTGACGCCATGGAGGGTAAGATACGCCGAGTGGAAATTACTGCTTCTCAGAACTAGTCCACAGTCAAATTCCACAGCCATTTCAGAAACATAACTCTTAAATGCTTTATATGACACGTTCTGCATTGTCTAGCATCTCATATTTGAAAGTATTGTGTAGTTAAGATAATTACTTACTCAAGGCACAGTTTTATTTGTACATCACTGGACATGCTAGTGAATCCATGCTGATCTCACCTATTTTGGCACTGCAAGTGTTCATACTAAACGTCTTACCACTATAGATTTAAAATGTCAGCTCTGCCTTTTGGAGCGTGTGAGGACAGAAGGGCACCTCCATCTGCTCCCTCTTAAGGCGGTCCCCTGAGACCCCACTCTCTGTTGTTTTCAAGAGAGAGGTGTTATCCTCCATAAACCCGATTAATCATGAAACAGCCTGTTTGCTGCATCATCAGGACCTCACAAGAGCAGCACTGCTCTGCTGTTATACATTGAGAACTAACTTAAACTACCTCTCAGACCAACCAGGACTAAGTTATGGAGCTAGTGCAGAGAGTTAGTTTACTGCAGAAAGGTGAGAGTGCTCATTTAATCCATGAACATGTTTCCTTATGCTTGGCTCATAAAAATGTTCACACTCAATCAAAATGATCCTGCTTGTGCTCAAAACAGAATGTGCATACTCATGATTACAGTTCTAATACGTGCGTGCATGCTCACATTCATGCTAGTTACTGTTTTCTGCTGCAGAAATTGCAGAAAGTTGTAACCAATCAGAACGGATGAACTCTTCTTCATTATCTAGCATGTTGGCTAGGAATGTGGATAAAGAAACTAGTTTATTTAAACGATTAATTTTATTAAACTATCATTTTGGATATAAGCTTGAGGCATTGATCACTGTCTCCCACTCTGCTGGTGTAATACTTTTAGTTGTGCAAGCTTTAATTATGTTGCTTGTACCTGGGTTTATGCATTATGTAAAGCTCTTGCCTGCAATTTCACTACCATAAAGTTCTCCTGGGTATTTTGACATAATGAAGAACAACCTTCTAATACAATTAGAAGGCTAAATCAGTAATTGGCAAGTCTTTATCTGCTTATTGGTCTGTTTCATACCAAGCTGTATTAATCTGGGACTTAGCAACTATCAGCCGAAAGGAGTTATATAAATTATTAGCGAATATTTCAGACACTTTTCTGAAAATTTCTCACTGTTGCAAATCTTTTTTTTTTCTTTTCTGTACATACAAGACACTATTGAACGAACCAGAAACGTTAAGATTGTATGACATTATAAAATTAACTGTCATTCTTCAGCCATCTAATAAGCGCACTATATTTCAGAGAGCTGCTCAGTGGATTCATTAATGCATTAAAGCTACTTTCCCAGCAAAATAAACAAATTATATGAATTTCTAGCACAGCACTGTTGAATTCTCAGAAGGTGTTGGTTAATTTTCTATGAGTGCAGCTTCCTGCCACAAGGCAAATCACAGGTTTATATTAATGCATTCTTTCTAATATGTTTCTATAGTTACAACTTACAGTACACAGGCACTTGTATGGAAGACCTTCTACATGTTAAAAACTGATACAGTGATGTTTGTTTACCATTAGGAGATGTTTATTTAACATGGAAAGTGTCTAGTGTCAGTGCTTAACAGTCAGCGGTAAAACTATTCCTTTCATTTTGTGCCATTTTAATGTCTGTAGGATGGAGGGCTTTGTGGTTTCTCAGTAACACGACAAGCTGCATTCTTTGTATTATTAAGCTCAAGAGAGAGAAAAAAGACTGTCTGGAGAGGGAATGGCTGTTCATAGGAATTATAACAGGAACAAACTTGTTTCGCGGATGTTGCACAACACTAAACATAACTATAATGGATCAAAGTTATCATATATTATAATTTAATATATTTTTTTAAATGTTAGTGTTGGTAGATTGCTGTGGAATATGAGGAAAATGATCAACTTAAGGGTGCCAAGAGTAACTCTGCCTTGCACTGGGCTTCATCACATCACCCTGTTGTTGATTATATTCCTATAACAGCACTCCCACCAAGTGTTCTATTACACAGTTGCCTCTGCCTTGCTCAATAGAGATAAATTTATACGTTTAAAATGTATATCCTGAATTGATATATTTCTGTAAAGCCGCTTTGTGACAAAGTCCATTGTTAAAAATGTTATACAAATAAAATGTTATTGAATTGATTGTGTGAAGATTTGTGGAGGACTAAGAATGAAACCTTGTGAAAAAAGTGGGGCGACTGTGGCTCAGGTGGTAGAGTGTAGGGTTGGCGGTTCGATTCCCGGCCCACATGACTCCACATGCCGAAGTGTCCTTGGGCAAGACACTGAACCCCAAGCTGCTCCCGATGGCAAGTTAGCACCTTGCATTGAAGCTTTGCTACCATTGGTGTGTGAGTGTGTGTGTGAATGGGTGAGTGAGAACCAGTGTAAAGCGCTTTGAAAAAAAGCGCTATATAAGTGCAGACCATTTACCATTTAGACTATAGTTGTAGTTGAGCAAAGCAAATCTGTGTGCAAGCAGGAAGCATTTAAATGCACACATGCATATTTGTATAAAAGTGAAGGAAATTTGTTAGTCCAGACAGAATCCTGACACTTCATAGGATGTTATATGAACATTTAAAAAGTTTTTACCAAGTGATATGAACTAATTAAGTTGTCTCCTGAGTTGTTTGAATTGCTTAACGTTTGCGAAATATCAGATACATCTAGACATTCTTTTTCCGAAGCCATACTTCATCAGACTGAGAAAGTGCTTGTCCGCCTACCTGATGTCGAAGTGGAGTGGGTGCAGGAATGTTCTGTCTCTCATATTACTAGACAGCTGGTATTTAATTACTAATATTCTGTTTCATGCAGAAATGTGAAGCTTTAAACTAGTGGATATTAAAACAATTAGGCTGTATAAAATACACATTTGAAATATTAGGATAGAGAACAGAGCAAATTCTCACTAAACCAATGTATTAAAGCTGAAGTGAAGACATGTAATTTATATGGATAGTTGTCATCGTCGCTCTCTAATTTTGGGGAACAATGAAGCATTTATTTAGTGGTTGCACATATCAATTAGCAGCTTTATTTTATATTCAAGATTCCATGTGTATACACTTATTGGTAACACTGTAGAGTACGGATCCGTCATTAATGATTAACTACACAGGAAGAAATGATTAATGCAATATTAACTTTCTAGTAACTACTGTTAACTAACTTGAAAATCTGATTAACGAATTAGAAACTAATAGCACTCAGATAAATGTGGTAGTTCACTATTAGATGATCAATAACTACAATTTCTTTCATGCCTCCTGGAGAACTGCTAAGAAACTATATACAGTTTCATAATTAATGCAAAACCGCAACTGTTAACAAATAGACAATATCGTTTACATAATCAATAGGTAATAGCAGACTTATGATTTGGGTAAGCTGCTTGTGAGGGACCAAGGCACAAGGGACAGAGTTTCTCAAAAAAAAGAAGAGTTGAATGAATCAAAATATATATATATTTACAAACAAATCAAATTAAATTCAGATAATCAAAATCAATATTTAGGCCTATAAAAGAGGTCAACTTGTAACGCGGACCAGATCATATTCTATTCGTTACAAACTGAAACTCAAATAACTGAGGACTGAGTAGAACCAATCTGACTTAACAAATAGATCAACAGAGGCACATTTATAGAGACGGACTAGTCCACTTTTAATACACAGGGGGGGAAACAAAACACTACAAACTTCAAAGTACAACATTAAAGACAAGGCCAGCTGAATAATTGAAATAAAGATAGAAACTAATAAATCAAGAAAAATAAAGAAAGAAATACATGATTATGAATAAGAAAGTAAAAAAAACGAACACATAACATCCCAGTCTCCCCACAGTCAATCTTCCTCTTGGTACCGGCAAGCGGAACTAAAAATAGCAGTGAATGTGGCGTGCCGGCCTTTAGTGCGCACCGACCCTCCATCAGAGATTCCTATACACCAGCCATCCACTCCTCAGCTCATCCAACACAACGGTAACTTGACTCAAAGAAAACAGTATTAACAAAAGTGTGTACAGTGCAACATAAACTAGAATGTGTGCACTCCAACTAGTTAAATGATGCACTGGAATTAATAAAGTATTTGAATGAAACAGAAACTGAGTCTGAGTCTTAATATGTAGTGATTACCGATATGCAAATATGTAAACCATTTAGTGAACAGAAACAACAACAACAAAAAACCTAAAGGTCATGCGTTTTTCCCCAGTTATGATGAATAAATATCATGTGCAATCAAACACTGAAGACATTGTAAGCTTTTGAGGTTTTTGTAAGGTTTTGGTTAGTTATTCCTTTAGAAGGATTTGGTAGCACTTGAGTCATTATTAGTGGGCTACCATGATCCTTACAATAGTTATTAATGAAAACCTAATCCTAAAGCATAGAATCTTCTAACCATGAGGTAGAAGACTTACATAGAACCATATATTTCTGTGAGATATGTTAAATAAATAAATCACTGTATAGGTTACAATTTGTCTGGCATTTGGGGTATGGCTGTTGACTTCCAGTAATGTTCCAATAGTCTCCATGACTGTCTAGTGATTCAGTGAGAAGTGCGGACCTAAGCTGTCTTCTCTTTATTTATGTATTAATAATAATGTGGAAAAAATTATTACAAATAAGGGTGAAGTTCAAAGGCATGACGGAAAAGTGGCCACAGGAGTAAGGTCCCGAAATGTGCATTTAAAAAGCTATTTCTTTAAAATGATCCAATGTTAGTAAATAGTTTTCTAGGGGGAATGATAAATTGTACTCATTATTAACAGCTTACCCAAATCACAAGTCTGCTATTACCTATTAATTATGTAAACGATCTTGTCTATTAGTTAACAGTTGCGGTTTCTCATTAATTACAAAACTGTATATAGTTTCTTAGGACTTCTCTGGGAGTCATGAAAGAAATAGTAGTTATTAATATAGTTTCTTAGTACATTTACATTTATGGCATTTGGCAGACGTCCTTATCCAGAGCGACTTACAGAAGTGCTTTGAAGTCTCTATCAATAAATACATCCTGATACTGGTTCACTAGGTCAAAGACTAAAAACACCATCAGTCTTAAAACTCTGTTGGGAGGTAATATAGTAAGAAAACACACAGACAATTTTTTAAAATGAAAATTGATAATTTAAGTACTTTAGCAAGAGGTAGGACTTTAGACATGGTTTGAAGACTGCCAGTGCCAGTGACTCAGCTGTTTGGACATCTAGGAAAAGTTCATTCCACCACCTCGGTGCCAGAACAGAGAAGAGTCTTGATGCATGTCTTCCTTGTACCCTGAGAGATGGTGGGACCAGTCTATCGGTGCTAGAGGTTCGGAGGGAGCGTGGTGCAGTGTGGGGTGGGATAAGTCATTTGTGGTAAGTAGGTGCTGGTCCAATTTTGGCTTTGTAGGCAAGCATCAGTGTTTTATATCTGATGCGGGCAGCTACAGGAAGTCAGTGGAGGAAACGCAGCAATGGGGTGGTGTGGGAGAACGTAGGAAGGTTGAAAGTCACACAGCTGCAAGTCATGCAGCTGCGTTCTGGATCAGTTGCCGAGGTCGAATGGCGCTCAGAGTCAGACCTGCCAGGTGTGAGTTGCAGTAATCAGTGTCGAAATGACAAGACACTGAACCAGCACCTGAGTGGCCTGTATGGATAGAAATGGACAAATCCTTCTGATGATGTAAAGGAGAAATCGACATGAGCGTATCAGATTAGCAATGTGAGAGGAAAAGGACAGTTGATTCTTGATGGTTACCCCAAGGTTGTGTTCAGTAACCGAAATTCTCTGGGAGGCATGAAAGAAATAGTAGTTATTGATTATCTAATAGTGAACTACCACATACATCTGTGTGCTATTACTTATTAATTTGTTAATCAGAGTTTCTAGTTAGTTAATAGTAGTTACTAGAATGTTATTATTGCGTTATCTATTTCTTCCTGTGTAGTTCGGATCTATTGCGTTATCTATTTCTTCCTGTGTAGAGTACGGATCCATCATTAATGATGGATCCGTACTCTAAAGTGTTACGCACTTATTTAACATTTTGAACAAAACCCAGTTTGCAAATGCCTGACTGAGGCTTCAAAAAGTTATTTCTGTTTTCCAAAGTATAATAAAATCATGTTTAATATAAGTTTCACCTATAAGTCCTATGGTCTCCAATTGTGGATTTGTCAGCAGAAAAGTTGCTAACAAAAAGACAAAGAGGGACAATTTTAGGTGTGCTAACATGAGAAAATGCCAATCCTCATTATCACTGACGCAAAAGCTGACATGGCAAGACAGAGTAAAGCCAAGTATAGTACTGAGCATGGCTTGGATTTGTCACATGACTGAATCTATGATAATTATTTTGTAATAAAACATATCACGATAGCTTCAGCTGTAACTTATAGTCAAATTGATATTTAATCACATGGTTGTCAATATGATTCAATTCTCTTTTTGCTTGCATCCTTACAAAATGGCATGAAAAGCAGTTGACTGTAGTTAGCTACGGTTAGAACAGTTAAAAAAAAAAGCTGTAAAATCAAATCTTCTATTTACATTTGTGTTCTGAGCAGAAGTGAGATGGCCACTGTATTCACGGATTGGTAAATTTCCTTTTGGAGTGGATGAAATGGAGTCTGACAGGGTGGTTGCACTTGCAGTGGAGAATGACATGACCACAAACACATCTGAGGAGTTAGCTCGCACATTAGTCCTCCCAAGTCAAGGAAATGGACGTGCTGTCTGTCTTTATCACATTCCTCATTAGAAATGGATGCATCTTCTACAGCCCCCTCTCCCACAACACAGCTCGGCCCACTCAGTATGGTCACATTTCACGTCAAACTGAAAAATAAATATGCTGGCCTTTTCCTAGGTCTCATATGTAGTTTGTCATGGTTTTTAACATTAGCTAATCGATAGCAATAAATAACATCATATACTGCACTAGTTAACATTTACGAACCCTGAAGCCCCTGAAGCTAACAATAACGATTTAAATAAACACATCACAAATTAGTTCCTATTACCACATACACTATCGCAGCTATGAACAGTGAAGCCCTCATCAGCTTCCCTTTTTATCTCTGATGATGTTAATTAGACAAAAAATGCACCTTGTCATGTTACTGAAAAAACATAAGACTCTCCTGTGGCAAAAAACGTACAAAGCGCTGACACTGTAGACTCCTGCCATGAATGTTAAATACACAATTCCTTACAGAAAAGTTCACCATATCAATGATTATATGTTTCTTTTTTGGTAAATACCACATTTTTAAATGATTTTGTTATAAGACTAGTATCGAACAAGCACGTTGATATAAACCTGTGATTTGAATTACAGCTGACACTATTATCAGAGCTGCTGTTATAGAAATTAATCAACACCTTCAGACCAGTTATAAGTAATCTTAAATGATGAATGACATGAAGAGTAGTTTTCTAAAACTAAGTGTTATCAAGTGGTGTTCTAAAACCTTAAGCAATCTTTTAAGTAATCGCGGTAAAGTCTTGTTAATTATGTCACATGGTGCTTTGTAGCATATATATAAAAAAGGGAAAGTGTCACATAAGATTACACACTGATGAAGGCTTAAAGCCGAAATGTTTGCGTGAGCTTTCCCTTTAAAGTAAACGACTGAACAGAGCTAAATGTCTGTGGACTCCATTTTTTTCAGTTTTTATTTTTTTATTTTTCTAAATGATCTTAAAAAAGTAACAAAGTTATCTGAAGTATTATTTTTTTTTGTAGTAATGTTAACTAAATACACTCATACTTACCTGATAAAGTTTCTGGTTCTGGGAGTTTAAGGCATTAACTTATACTTATTTATTCAATTAATAAAAAAATAAGTTCACACACATTGTCATTGTCAATTAAAGTGTTCACTGTAAAACCGGCTAAGTTCATTTAACTCAAAAAAATTTGAGGGAACTAAATACCTCAAAATTTATAAGTTGATAAATCAATTTCTTTAAGCCAAATACACTTAAATATAACAAAAATTAATTTTAAATGACAACATTTGAGTTAAATTTTTGTGGCTTAAATTTTTGTTTGGCTTAAAGAAATTGATTTATCAACTTAAAAATTTTGAGGTAATTAGTTTCCTCAAATTTTATGAGTTAAATGAACTATTCGGTTTTACAGTGTGGTACTAAATTTTGATAATAAGATGAACTCAGGTCTCTGTAAAAATTGCACCCAATCATTCAGTCTCACATTCATTTTGCCAAATAACCACCACAAACTTTAATTAAGGCATTGGTTAAAGTTGATTATTGTGGATTTTTCTCGTGTACAGATGGAGTAAACTTTGGTTAATGCAGATTTTTTTCTTTTGTTTGGTTAATTATTTAGAAATGGTCGGCTAATAATAGCATTCATTTACAGCTGCTATGTTAATACTATGATTCATGGTTTGTAAATGTTAACTAATGCTGTAAATAATACTGATAAAAGGAACTTGAGAGTAATCTAGCATTTGATTGCATTACAGCCTCAATAAATGTGTTTTCCATCAATCAGTCTTCCCAAATCCAGCCTAATCTCAGTCCTGTTTGGGATAAGGGTAACTGACTGACCATGAAGAATGAATCAATAATGATGCGACTGCTCCATTTACTCATGGTTTACTGCCTTAAACTGATGCCAAGCAGGAGACTATTTGGCATGTCAACTGCAAAACCTTTCATTTATTTTATAGTATAATTTATACAATGAGCCAGGTGCTTTAACCACTTGTAGACTTTGGGATCTGTTATATGTATAAAACACTTTAGTAAATGAAACCTGTATGTTATATGTGGACAGAGTTGGAAGAAGCCCATCAGAAATGTCATCCTTGCTGGTACACTTTTGCCCACAAGTACCTGGTGTGGACGTGCAACCCTGGCTGGCTCAAACTGAAAGAGTGGGTCAACATCATGGTGATGGATCCCTTTCTGGACCTGACGATCACCATCTGCATCGTGCTCAACACACTCTTCATGGCCTTGGAGCATTATCCCATGACAGACGAATTCAACAAGATGCTTTCCGTGGGCAACCTGGTGAGTAGGAGTCGGTTAGTTTGTTAGAATATTAGCTTAGATAGCAAGGGCAGTCATGGTGAGGCAGAACAGGATAGTTTGTTAGATTAGGATGAAAAAAATAAATTTGGAAGGGTTTCCGGTGAAAGCTTTAAAATGATGTTTTCTTTGCTGTCCCTGAAAAATGTTTTCACGGTGACTTGTCATGATAAAGGGACATTCTCACCTCTCCCGCAGCTTGCTCATTATATCCAACGCCTCAATTGGTACAACATGCAAGAGCAGCATTTCTGTTGTTCATTATGGAAGACAAATCGATTGAAGGAGACAGGCTTGTTTCCTTGGGAGACATTTTCAAAAAAAAAAAACACACACAGTATGTCTGATGAAAGTAGGGTCAGCAAGGAGAATTTCATGTGGTCTTTAGTCTCAAACACCTTGTTGCTTGTAGAGAATGTGTGTGTGTGCATATATATATATATATATATATATATATATTATATATATATATATATATATATATATATATATATATATATATATAATATATATATATATTTATATATATATATATATATATATATTCGTGAAGGTTGTGGTTTAGGTTTTGATTCTGAATACACAAAAAAATATTTAACTTAACTTGTAAAAAAAAAACAAGAAAAAAAAAAAACCTGAGGTACACATGAAGCCGCTGTCTGTGATACATTATGCAATGCAAGCTAGCAACATCCATCCATGTCACCATTCCTTTGTTCTCTGCATTACACTCTTGCCGTGTACCTCCGCATGTTGTGAGTACATGGTCTGTATTATGTCTTGGAGAGAGTCATGTCAGGACAACAGCGCTCACTCAAATCAATATGCCTCGCTCCACTTTGTAAGCTGGTGTTTATCAAGCTGTAGATATAGTGCAGTTTCCTCAACAGTGGGATCAAGGGAACATATTGGGTGACAGAGCCCGCATGTGAAAATATATGCATCCTCCCAGGGTGGTCGAAATCATTATATTTGCATGACTTATGCTGGTATCGACTCAGTCTCACTTCTGTCTCATCACCGGTGAACAGCCTGTACTGGCCATGGCTGCTTTGTAGATGTAATCATATACAAAACACAGTATCAGTGCTTGGTGCATTATTTGGCACTTACATCACATGATGGATCACAGAATTGTAAGTTGAAGGATACCATCCCCCCCCCCCCACCCCCACCCCACACACACACACACACACAGATTTTCTGATCGAGGCATAAAAGTAGCATTTTCTCCTCTTTTTTTGGCCTCAGTATTATAAGGTTCTATGTGACATTTAGGTTGAAATGATTTAGCCACAGAAGCTTCATTGTTGGGGGACAGTTTATTCTCATATGGTATTTTGTGTTCACAGAGTTCTTGGTCTAATAATGAAAACAATAAAAAGTTTTATCTTCAAACTCTCAGTCAAACTTGGTATTATAAGGTTCTATCTGGGGAAAGAGTTGTTTTGAGATATATGGCATCAAAGTTTTGACATTCTAGCTAGCAATACTCTAGCACAGTCATTCTGAAAGTGGGATCTCAGAGGTCCGTGAAGCCTAGCCGTGGATACATTATATTTTTAATTTTGTGGCAGGAAATCACAATCCATCATTATCACAGCTATACAGTTTATTATTGAGTTTTTATAGGTATTAGCCAGTTTGCCTGGTCATTAGAATTGAATGGCTATAATCCAATAAACAATTCTGCCTAGTCAGTCTGAAATTAATGTCTTTTGTTGTTGGAAAGTTGAGGAATATAAAAGTTATTGAAATCTATATGTACAGTAAGTTACTTCAAATTTACAAAATTCAGAGATATTTATAAAGTTTCTTTCTCATCTGGTTTGCATCATTGAGCTTTCAGTCTGCTCTTTTCTGTCAGTGTGTAAATGGAACATGAATCCTAATTGGCCATGGTTACTTATGTGGTGTATTTATCCTAAATGATGATTGACTAGCAGATACGACCATATAATTCTATGCCAGAATATTTTTCAACTTTGTATTTTTGTAAACTTTTAAGCTATATTTGAAAAAAAAAAAAAAAAAAAAAAAAAAAACATCTTTAAAACACGTGTGGCAGGAATGTTGCTGTGGCTGAATTCTTGCTAGTTAAGTGTGACTTGCTCACACAGTGAATTCCACATAAACATACATAAGCCTAGTCATTTCTGTATGTAATTACAAGGGGAACCTTACAAGTGTGACATAAATTAAAATTGAATCAAGATGTTCATGTTTCTCATGTCAACATTACAGAGGATCTCTTCTCTTTCTGTCCTGATATGGCTTTAATTAATTTCTATTTTTGATTAAAAAAAAACAAAAAACTTGTGTCTGTAAGATCCTGTGCGGATCTAGCATATACAGTACATTACATCTCACAGAAAACACACTTGTTATGTCATCCTATGTGCTGTTTGTACTGTTTAACATTTAAAATTGAAAAGTCTGTCTCCTGGATGAAAAGATGGAAAGTCCAAATGGTAGGCAGCTTTGAATTAGCCTTTCGATGAGTCATGCATGCCATAGTCTGCAGTTGTCCAGATAACGTTTCACTAACCTCAGAGGCTTGCTTTGTTTTGTCTGAGTGTCTGAGGTCAGATGTTGTGTATAAGCTTTAGAAAAACATGCCAGGTTACAAGCTCAAATCAGTACTAAAGCTGTGATTTTGGTGGCACAAGCCCTCTAATACACAACATAACAAACTGAAGATCACTACTGTTAAATTTTGCCAAATTTTGAGGCAAATAAAAGAAATTGTTGAAGATTAGACAGTGTAGGATTAGTTTTCCCTCTAATCCAGAAGTAATTTTGCATTTTGTTACAGCATTGTCTGTATGTTTGGGTTTTTTTTTTTTTCCTTCTCATTAATCTTGACTACTCTCAGTCCTAAAAGTGAGACCAAGAATGCTTTCACATATGCAGTGTTTAGTTTATTTGTTTTTCTATTTGGTGAAGTTCATTTAGGTAGATAACACAACAATCACACTTGGGTGAAGACCAAACCAACTGGTCCGAAAACAAGCACGCTTCAGTTGCAATGAGAAGGCAATTTGACCCTGAATCAACCTGACTGCATGAAGTGAACCAAACAGGTTGTGCATTTTGGGATGTGCTTTTTTTTGTAGATACAAACTGCTAAACTGAGTAAGAAAAGACAGAGACATATGTGTTCTGGATATTTGGACTGACAACCAAAAAGAGAAAATAAAGGCAGGAATCGACCCAAAATAGTTATTAGTATATAATTAGATAGTATTTCATTGACAGCCAATTCCATGTTTTCCATGCTTGGGTGATTTTTGTTATTTCTGCATACATTTGGTAAATGATTGCCTGCATTTTTCCCCATCGGCATATTTCTGACCAATGAACAAAAGTATTTTATGACGATGTTTTTAGCCCAATGTGCTCCTTGTTTTTTTTTTTTTTTTTTTTTTTTTTGTTCATTTCATTATATGCAATATGAAACCAAACCAAACTAAAGAGCAAACAAACCAACCGTATCGATTCCACTCTGATCCGAACTTGGTAAACAGGCGAATAGGTGTGAAATCCCTCCCAATAATGCAATGATAGTATGACAGTCCCCCTTACCCTGACCTTACTAGTGAAAATCCTCAAAGAAAGCACTTATTTTAAATGTAGAACAGCCTAGTTCGCAGCTACCAAGTCACTCATAATGACCTCATTTTAACTGAACAGAAATGTGTTCTACACAACGATTTGAGTAGAATATCAAAATAAGTACATCCATGGCAAAATACGAAAGCATATTTTTAGCAATTAGTAGAACTTTACCATTTGTGACTTTTCATTATATTACTTGAGCTTTTGGCTCTTTGTACACTCTGGGTTAGGCTTCTGTGTTTTCATTTCTTTTCAGATGAAAGCTGGTTACATTGCAGCTTTTTGGCTGAGTTGTTCTCTTTTGGAATGCCCCGTGGTGATAGGAAATTTATATAAGAAACCCCCAAATAATCAAGATGCCCCCTTCTGTAGGAGCATTTTCTTCTGTGTAGTATGATAATCGCATTTGGCAGAAGCTCATCAGGGCTAATGAGCAGTATGCTGAGCTAATTACTCTGTGGAGATGAAAATGAGAATGCAGCTCCTTTTTGTTGAAAGGTGAGTGTTGACAGTGTCCCACTTGAGGCGATGGAGGATGAAGCTCTAATCCCAGTCACAATGAATCTGCCCAATCATACATCTTTCTTACCTAAGCATTATGCACAGTCGCTCTAGGTCTCAAGTGTAGTAAGCATCAATGCTGTTTACATCCGTCAGAATAAGATGGCCATTACAGGGTCATGAGAGGTGAGTGCATGGCAGATATGCTTTAATGCTTTAACATCTTGAGTCATTATATATTGTACAGAATGATCATTTGTGGGGTGAAAAGGAGTTCAAAGAAATTAGGAGAGATCCCTTTTGGCCAGGTCTTCAGATTAAAGAAGTGAGGCACACACAGATGACAGACAGAACACACTCAGATGACGTAATACTGAAACCTGCAAAGCTTCACAATGGTGAAGCTCATGACAGGGCAAGCCAGCTTTAAAAGGCCCAGCTCTGGCTGTGATGTGCAGCCTCCCCCACTGCTTGGGTCACGTATCCTGTGTCACATTCATGAGCCTTTCTCTGGGCAACAACAACCAGAACGACCACCAAACAGACCTGTCAGTGTAGCTGCAGATTTTACTAATGCACTACCCTTTTTGACCAAAGTCCTAACCATTCATGGCTACAAAAATTCATATTAAGAAAGTAAATACTACATCTATGATCATATGATAATCAAATAATTTCTTAGGAGATGTGGCTAAAATGGACAAAATGAATATGTAAGACAAAGGAATTATAATGAATACTTCAGCATCTTTGATGTATCAGTAAAGTATGCATAATTACCAAGGACAAGAATTTTGAAATGCTTCCCTTGACACCTTGGTTGAATGCCATTGATAAACTTTTAAAAATATGTGACTTTAAGCTCCCCAAACCAAAATATTAGCAACATCTACAAATAGCAGCACCTTATTGTACAATTGCAATGGTTTATACACATGGAAAAAAACATCACTCGTTAAAATAAGTCATTGAATTCTCTGCTACTGGCACTGAGTTTGCAATGTTCAGCAAGTCTAAAAAAAAACAAATATTTTATTTGGATCAGGACGTGAAACACCAAAATATGCGCCAACAAACTCCAAAAATAAAACTCCAGTGGAAGAGTGAGCTAAAGTCGACAGGAGCTGTCTTGAGGCACCGATGGCATTCATACCTGACAGGACTGACATTGTTATTAAGGTGAAGGGAGAGGTAACTATGTATTAGAAAAGAAATAGCATGTGGCATTTATTGCCCGAGAAAATTATAATGCAAATTCAAACTGCAACTGTTTCACTCTAACAATAAAGGTCTTGAGATGATAGAATGTCTTACCAAAGCAGCTCTTATGTAGTTTAATGCAGCTTTTGAACTTTGGAGAATTACAGTAAAAAATTACTTGTGGTTACATTACTTTTAGTATCCATGTTATTTGTTTTAACAAATAAGCATAAATTCCTCTCTATGAAAAAGCAATCCCATTGCTGAAATGACAAATTATACAGTTTTCCAGCTTAATTTACAATCTTTTATCTTTTAAATAATTCATGAACGCATTCTGCAAAAATATGAGCTTCACATAAATGCTAATTGAATGCCCCAACAGTTGCCCTTACCATGAACACTAAAAGCGAGTTCTTAGTAAACATGCTTTCAGTTCTTTTCTTATTAAAAACATCTTGTCTATGTTAATCGCACGTGATAGATGTGACAGATAGATTTCTTTAAGTGTAAATTTACACACATGCTTATATCTTTAACTACAGTAACAGCAGTATATAAGTGCTAATAATTATTTTAAATGAAATTATATTACATGAATTCTCTCTACACTCACAGGTCTTCACAGGAATCTTCACAGCTGAGATGGTCCTGAAGATCATTGCACTGGACCCATACTACTACTTCCAACAGGGCTGGAACATCTTTGACAGTTTCATCGTTTGTCTCAGCTTGATGGAGCTCGGGCTATCTAATGTAGAAGGCCTGTCTGTCCTGCGCTCCTTCAGACTGGTAATTTCTTATTTTATAGCCATGTTAAATACTTTTATCATACAACAAACAGCAGCATAAAATAAGCCCAGTTTAATATTACAAGACTCAACCAAGTGGTGGAATTTAAATAGACAAGATGTATTACTCAGGTCTTCGTACTTTCCTACCATTAATGTCTTAATCAGAAGTGAGCAGAAATGCTGACATTGCTATCAAGAAAATCCTAGCAAGCAGAGAAAGGTTAATCAGATATTTCGCTGCAATCTCAGTTCGTTAGTATCTGAGTGTATAAGCTTATATTACGCAAGTGTTACAAAATGAACATAAGTGCATGTCCATGACAAAAGTTGCATGTAATCATAAAGTTTATAAGTATGCTGACTTTAACAAAAAAATACAAGGTCTTTACACTTACTGCCAACATGAACAGTAAACATCATACAAATCAAGCCACTTGAATGCACAAAATAGTTCAGCTGATTATTAGTAATAATCAAATCGTTGAATACAGACACGTAAATGCAAAATACTCGCTCTTTTGTTTTTATTTGGTCATAAGGACAGTTTACTCCCCCAGTCCAAAGACTGGTTGGCATTTCCAAATTGTCCATAGTGTGTGAATGGGTGTGTGTGTGTGAGTGTACAATTGTGCCCTGTGATAGGTTGGCACCCTGTCCAGGGTGACTCCCGCCTTGTGCCCCGAGAACCCCTGGGATAGGTTCCAGGCTCCCCTGCAAACCTGTGTAGGATACGCATTATAGAAAATGGATGGATGGCATAAGGCCTAGGTTTGTGAATTCACAGGTCATTTAAGTATAGTTATCTTTCCCATCCTGTGCGCTTTCCCCTTCAGTGAATTGCCTTTTCCAAATTTTCTTCACATATGTTCTGACCTCTGACTCAGTTGAAGAAAGCAGGAAGATTGAATTTTCTGGTGTCTCCTGTATCACCACAGCAAGGGGTCAAAACTCATGAATACTACATCTAAACTTCACATGTTGGCACGTCTTTATATGGAGAAAAGCACTTGATATTGCACAAAGCAGATTGCTTTACCAGTAGCGTCTTTAATTAGATTAATTCCCATAACATTATTAAAGACAGCAAAAATATCATGAAAATCATTGTTTCCTCTCACAGCTGCGAGTCTTCAAGCTGGCTAAGTCATGGCCCACCCTGAACACCCTGATAAAGATCATAGGCAACTCTGTGGGTGCCTTAGGAAACCTCACTCTCGTTTTGGCCATCATCGTCTTCATCTTCGCTGTGGTGGGCATGCAGCTGTTTGGGAAGAACTATGAGCTGTGTGTATGCAAACTCTCCAAGGATTGTAAATTGCCACGATGGCACATGAAAGACTTCTTCCACTCCTTTCTAATCGTGTTCCGGGTCCTGTGTGGTGAATGGATCGAGACCATGTGGGATTGTATGGAGGTTGCTGGACAGCCCCTTTGCATCCTGGTCTTCATGCTGGTCATGGTGATTGGGAATCTGGTGGTAAGTCTCTCAAGTGATTTTTTTTCCACCCACATAGACCAAATGACTGTTGCTGTTGACTGTGCAATGAGTTCAGTGTCCGGCACAGAGTAGTTTGAATCAGGCTTTAGTGCAATAGTAGAGAAGTTTGTGTCTTTTTAGATGTGCCATCTTGACTTGTAGATAGATTGCTTCCCCTAGGTCAGCTTGGCTCTGTTTGGTCTGTGCAAACACAGTCAACCCATGTTCCCTACTGTCAACAAGCATAGCTAAGAGCTAGAGCCCTGCAGCATCCCTTGAGCGTCTGACCCTTTCTACACAGCTTTCATTTTCTCTCCTCATCTTGCTATGCTCCTTTTTGTTTCTCTCTGTCTTTCTTTCATTCTCTCTGGGGTTCTTCATGGCTTTCTGTCAATCTTACTTGTTGTCACTCTCTTTGCTTCTCCCCAATGTGCCTATTCTCCTGCTCTTATCAGACATTGCTTCACTGCCTTTCCTGACTAAAGACAGTGGTATGTCCACACAGACTGTTTTCTGTAATGGAACAAGTGGAGACATCCCTCTAACTGAAGTGCCTTCTGACAATTCTCTCTCTTGCTCGCTCTCTCGCTCTCTCTCTCTCTCTCCCTCTCTCCCTGCTCCCCCCCCCCCAGTGTGTGTCTACTTTGAACCTCCCCTCAAACCTACAATTTCAGCATTTCTCTAAATGAATATGCTCAGCATGACATTTAAATATCATTTTTAAATCTGTCTTGTCCACAAATATGTTAGTTTTATTTGATTGTGGTTTTCTGATCTTTTATCTATTTGATGTAGGAACATTGTTTTAAACATTTGATAAACAGATAAAATGTTCTAAACAGATACAAATATGAATAGGAGGTGCATTGGTGGTTTATTGCCTGGTATTCAACTTAGCCTGTGCCCACTGTAGCCTGTTCTTGGCTGAAAGTAGTGTAACCTGATGTGGTCTTCTGCTGTTGTAGTCCCTCTGCCTCGAGGATCGGTGTGTTGTGCATCGGATGTGAGATGCATTTTGCGCATATATATATATATATATATATATATATATATATATATATATATATATATACAGAATATAGGTGCTTTTAGTTATTTGCCAAGATAGGGAAATTGAAAATGTTATATATAAGTGGCATGGTGGCTTTGTGATTAGTCCGTTTGCCTCACACCTCCAGGGTTGGGGGGTTCTATTCCTGCCTCCACCCTGTGTCTGCTGAGTTTACATGTTCTCCCGTGCTTTGGGGGATTCCTTCGGGTACTCCCATTTCTTCCCCCAGTCCAAAGACATGCTTTGTAGGCTGGTTTGGATTGCAGAATTGTTCGTATTGTGTGTGTGTGCGATTGTGCCCTGTGATGGGTTGGCACTCCATCCAGGGTGTGCCCCGCCGTATGCCCCGATTCCCCTGGGATATGCTCCACGCAACCCTGTTTAGAATAAGCAGTACAGAAATTGGATGGAGAGAGAGCATTTTTCATTAATAATAAATTCATGTCAGATAAATTGCTTTTGAACCAAATAATGTATATAAAATGATTATTCTGCTAAATTCATGTGTGATATAACTTGGTATAACTTAATGTCATAATTTAAGGTTGAATGGATGTGTATGTTTCTGTTAGACATAACTGGACATGGATGCTTGCGTGCACACACACACACACACACACACATACACACACACACACACACAGCGGCCAACACCCATAAACCCACAGCTTAATGATGCGTCCTGTCAGCATGAGGGTCTTTCTGTCCTAAATCATGCATGGACAGGTGCTGCCTTTTGGACTGTTAAATGTGGACCTTTGTCACAGTACTCATGTATGGCATTGCTTAAATGCACTCTGCCTTCTTCTGTCCTGCTGTAAGCACAAAATTAAAGATAAAACAAATGCCAGATTCATGTCCAGCAGATAGTTTAGAGAATTACGTGACCATCTAATTGACTTACACAGTGGACATGCTAGGAAGGTTGTAAAAAATATTTTTAATTATCTCTGTTTATTATTTTATAAAATCCTCTATTATCTATGTAGTATAAATAACATAACCAACCCGCAACTGAGCATTATAAGTCGTAGGTTAACAATATTATAGTTTCTAGCAGCTATCCTGGTAGATTGATTTTTTTTCTTTTTCTTTTAGCCAGTATGAAGTGTAATATCCCTGATCCGTCTTTTCCATCACTAGGCTTGGTTGCTGTAAAGTGTTGTATATCTGCTGACGTCTTTCTGCGCCTAATTGAGTCCCATTGAAGGTGAAGCATTCACAGGGCAGCATGTGGTGTTAATAAGCCCATGTCTTCCTCTGGCTCTGGCCTTGTACAAGGTCTGAATACCTCAGTAGGGCAAGTGTGCACCCAGCACCAATTATCCAGCCCCATGTACCAGTTAATATTGTCTTTCTCAGTGGGGACACATCCAGTGTGCAGCATCATTTGCTTAAGTACTTGTGTAATGCATGCTACCACCCTTCCTCTCTCTCTTTATCTTTTTCTACTGCGCTCTCCTTCTCCTTCCTGCTGTCACAGGCTGATTATAGTGAACATACAGAGAGCTGTTGTGTAAATGTGGGTCATTTTTAGAATAGCAGTAAAGTTGTCAGTATATATTAGTCATGTCTGAAAGTTCTGGAAACATCTCTTGTAATTGTAGCTTTCAAGCCTTGCATACTTAAACTATGCAAAGGTTAAAGAGAAACTGAACCGAAGTGAAAATGAAGTTGAACTCACTGCTTGCATAATTTCTGTGATTTTTTAATCCAGCCTGGTCATTTTTATCTTTGTAAGTTACAGAACCAAACTTACAAAACCAAACAGGAAGAGTTTGTTAATCTGCATGACATTTTTAAAATTACATACCTCTTCCTTATTTTGTTCTTTCTTCTATTTGACTGAATATTGCTAAGAATTTACTTTTTTTTTATATGAGTAGTTTTTAAGCTTAGTTTTGTGCTATAATAACAGGCTTCACTTTCTGTGGCTGTCCAATAGATGATGTAGATTACAAGTGTGGCTGCCACCCAGATACCAAAACGAGAGCGTTGTTTCCACATGGAGATGAGAAAGAAAGAGAATGAGCAGAGACAGAGGTCTAGCACTGCTCAAAATCCATGTGCGCATAAACACAAAGGCATTACTCCACCAAGCACATCCCAGCGACATGCAAAAATAAAAAAAAGAAGGCTTCAGCTTTGAGCATGAGTCATGGTAACCTGATAGCAGTATGTGCAAGTCACTCTGGTTCAAGTGTATGTGATCCTGGTGTAAGCAACTGCCACTGTCCACTCACTCACTCTCTAATCACCTCCTCTAATCTCATTGGATGTGTTACCTGAGCATGGTGTACACCCAGGTACAGACCAGGAGGTGAAGGAGGATGTCAGTTTGGGGAGGTGCTTCAAGCCAACAAAGAAGTGAAACTGAAATCTTTGGAAGTGTCCATATGTGGCTTGATGTCATTATGTCAGATGAGTGTGGATACATTTTGGGTCAATTCACCTGTGTGAATATTCATAATTATTTTTAAGCAGGGTTCTATAACTGGAGACGTGAAAGTGGTGTTATCAGATGGGCTGCTTGCCAGATACCCACTAAAATTTATCAGGGTTGGACTGGAGACTCCATATGGAGTCCAACTTAAAAGAAGTAGAGTGTGACACGAAATATACAGAACAAACAGACCCCAATTAAAAGTCCATTTTGATTAGAAATGTGATTCTCTGAAAAGGATGTGCAGCGGTTTCTAAAAGCAACTAGAAAATTACGAACCACAGGATGTTCAGTTGCATCAAACTCATGCCGAGTGTTGCGGTGAAAGTCTCAGAAAGCAAAAGAACTTATTACCAGTGTGTAGCTGTCATTGGACTAAAGGAAGCTGTAATCCTGCTTTGCAAAGCATGATTACTGCACCAATGGCAAACGTTGATGCCTATTACTTGCTTACTATGACCCTACAGTAGGTTTGGTGCAGTGTCACACTCCACTAGCTGTTTACGGTTGTAAATATTTATAAATACTGTACTTACTGTACTGTAATTTATTGTAAGTTAATATACTGTCCACAGAAGGGTTCAATGGTGTCCAGTCCAGGGTGTGTTCCCACTTTAAGTGTGTTCCAAGGATAGGCTCTGGATCCACTCTGGATCCTCCAGAAATTATCATTATCATTTCTACGTTAGTGAAAGTGTTCAATAACTAAACTAAACATATGTGCTATGACCGTGTCCAACAAGACCAACATTGCGGTAACAATTTTTTTTTAAATGCTTATAAAATGTTGTAGTTTGTTTGTGCCAGCCAGCGTGTGCTTTCTTTTTTACTTAATCAGACTTTTAGTATGTGTGACTAACCAGGTAGCTACTAATTAATCTCAAACTCTGATAGTTTCTGTACACTTTTCTCGCCACAAGCTTCATAATTCTGAAGGCTGCAACTCTGTATAGTATATGCACACACATGCACTGGTTTCTAACAGAAAAAAAAATTTTTTTTGGAACCCTATGACTCAAGGAGTTTTTCAGAGAAATATAATCTCAAATACTGGTAGTGGCAAATAAATGTGATGCTCTCATGTGTTTGTCGAAGTACTCTGGGAACAGTCCATGACAGGTCACAGGCAATGTTATGGCACTTTTCCACTGCACGGTACGGCTCGACTCGACTCGATTCTGCTCGAATTTTGGGGGCTTTCCACTGTGGATAGTACTTGGTACTTGGTACTTTATTAAGACCACGTCCGCCAAGGTTCCAAGCGATCCGAGTCGATACTAAATGTGAGCCGCGCACTGAGGGAGTATGGATTCTCCTAAACGAGTGGATCTGTTTTGTGCCTGAATAAATGTGTGTCATTTAATACATACTTTGCGTATGGTAATATTCTATTAATTGAAAATTACATATAATTTCTCTCATTACAGATACAATTAATTCAAAGGTTTCTGTCTTAGATTTTTACATCTCGCTCATTACCGATTTCCAAACAGGTGTTTATCGAAATCACTCCTGTCGCGGCTGAATCTAACTCAGTCATATCGAGCACTACGTAGGTTCTAGAGCACCGTTATTTTACATCCTTAATAGGGTCTGTGTTCAGTGAACAGGAAAGGCGTTTGGAATACAGCCTGACCGATGTGTATTTGTACAGGGCTTAGATAATACAACGTTATTCCTGCGTGAAGGCGAAGATGGCACCCACGTCGAGCCGAGTCGAGTTGAGCCGTACCGTGCAGTGAAAAAGTGGCCTTAGTTAAAGTGCACTTATTATGGTTTTGAAACGTGCTTAATTTTGTTTTAAAGGTCTCATACAATATATTTACATGCATCTAAGGTCAAAAAACATTTTAATGTGCTCATAATTTAAATTGCAGCATTACCTTTTTCCCAGTGTCACAAATGACTCATTAAATGATTCATTCTAAACTCCTCCATCCAGAGTGTACAATCTGCTCTGACTGGTCAGATGTCCCAGTCTGTAGTGATTGGTCTACCGCTGTCAGCAAGCAGCCAATGAAGACCAGAGGTGGGGCTTTTTGTTAGAAACCTACATAGGTTTAAGTCTGGAATTACTAACGACTTGTTTCAGCTGTTCAGAATCGGTTCCTTCTTTTGGGAGTCAATCAGTAAGTTTACATGGACAACAATAATCCACTATTAACCCGATTAAGAAACTACCATGTAAACAGCAATTTTTAATTACCTTAATCAGATTAAGGTCATACTCAAAGTAAACATAAATCGAATTAAGACGTGTGGAGTACTCCTGTTTTAGTCGTATTATTGATGTGTATTACAGACATGTAAACACCAAACCGTGTACTTGCCTATTATAGGCCTGTAGTCGGAGAAATACATGTATCTCGGCTACTATATAGATGGTAAGTACGCGGTTTGGGACGCAGCCCACGCCTTCAAGCAGTTGTCTATTTGCATGTACAGCATGACAAATAATTAACCACATTTAAAGCGTTCATAAAAAAAATTAATAAAAACACAGAAAACTGTACACGGTACCATAACGAAACTGTATGTTGATACGTGAAATTCTGGAGGGACGTCGGACGGCGTGGCGCGGTGACGTAATGACGTGTGCTGCTAATCGAACTATGTTCTATAACGTGTAAAACTGGAACATGAAAGGATTACTCATGTAAACACCTTAATCACAATATTATCTTATTCAGAATAAGGTCAATAATTAGATTACTGCTGTCCATGTAAACGTAGTCAAAAACTCTGTTTGTCGTGTGCTTTGATTTTTGAAACTTTGCAGACTTTTTACATTCACAAACAGCTCTATAACACACAAGATGAAAGGTGATATTTAAAAAAAAAACATAATAGGTGCACTTTAAATGGCCTTTTACTGTTCAAGTAGATGGTTCTTATGGATATGTTTTAGTGACAAAATATACCAGAATTTCTAGTAAAAGCCAGAGATTTAACTTGAAGATTAGTAGATACTAGGTTGTCAATAACTATGTCCATATTAAAATGTATAAACATATATGTATATATATATATATATATATATATATATATATATATATATATATATATATATATATATTACCACCATCAGCATACAGTATGTACAAAACACAATGTCCATGTACAATGACTTACAGTTCCTTCACTTTAAATACAACCACTGCTTTAAGTAAAGGTGTATAACTCTTCTCAGGACCACTATGACGTTCATTGGCATTGAGTCACTGTTAATCACCAGCCTTCCACGAAAGGTCTCAGGTGTTGTTAACGACCGTGTTTCTCAGTAGCGTGTATCAAAGAGGCATGATTTTTGTGAGTTGTGACTTCACTCACTTGTCCTTCGTGTCTGTGCATGTATGAATGTATGTTACAGGAAGTGTATGGTTTCTGTCTCAGTTGTAATCACAACTTGCTATTAGTCATCATATGCGTTTTGGCCTCTTTCATATGCGGCTATGTGCTAATTCAGTAGTAGGCCTGCAGGCAGTTAACACCTTGCCAAGTGGGATCCTGCTGTGTTGGTCATTCCACATTGAATACCTGATAGGTGGTGTTAGAACATTTCTGCTCAGAGATTACCCACTTTTCATTCTGGGTTCCTCGATTAAAGTACAAATATAATATAATATATAATCTATATAATATAGACGTGTTCTACTGAAAGACCTTTTTCTAGATAGGACTAGATATAAACTAGAAACATGTACGTATACATATGTCTACACCTGTGGTGGTTGACAGGGTCTTCTTAGAAAATGCATCTATGTTGAGGATCAAAGGTCAGGGGTTAAGCTGGCATTCTGTTAAAGATAACCCATCACAGACTGTGACTCCATCCAGATAAACTGTAGCACAACAGGTTAGACAATACAGTATGTATGGATATATGAGTATCTAGAGTAGCCGGACATAAGATCATTATGATAATATTATACATCGTGTGGGCAGTGCAGTGATAGTCGAGCTAAGCAGACATTTAAAAGGAATGGATATATTTAAATAGACATGTGCCTGTTATGGATATGGGAGTTTCAGACATTTTTAACTGAGTTATTAATATGTTATTTAATCAGAGCTGATATAACAGGGTTGTTTTTAACAATAGATATCACAATCTATTTTTGCTAGACTACTGATATTCTTAATATTCTTAAGAAGTACTTTATTTTTTTGTGTGTGCAATTTACATTTATTTTTGCAAATGAGACTTGTCTAATTAAAGATGCACATATGTATGTACTTAATAAATGCTGTCAGATAAATGTATTGATGTCAAAAAATGAAATATTTCTTCCCAAGGATACTCACAAGAGAAAGACTTTTACAGACAGATTTGTTATTTTCTTCTTTTTAAAATCAAGCTAATGCCATGCACTGTTAAAGATGAACTGTTATTTCATACCATTCTCCAGTGTAAAATGTAATGTAAATACAGCAGTGATCAACATTTTGAGAATGTCCTCTGTAAACTAAGATGTGGCTTTTATGTGGCAAATTAATGACATAATTTGACATATATAATCAAAGAACAAGCTTTTCATATGACAGAGTGTTTGTGCCAAGTGGGCAGAGTTTAATCCTATTTAATATGTAATATATGGGTAAAGATGCCGTATATCAAACATACTTTAACAAACCGCATGCAACTTCAATTTTATGTGATTCTGAAAAGAGAATCTCTATTTCATCACACAGTTGTCGTTAGGGATTGGGAGAATTAAGAGTGATGAGGTGCGTGTTTACCTACGGCTGCTCTCGCTTGCTCCCTCACTGGCTGACTGACATACTCAGCACCTGTTGTCTCACAAAGGTACTGTCTGATAACCCTGGTCAGCTGCCTATGTTGTGCTGCATAGATAATACTCTATTTATAGTTTGTGGTCTATGGGACTTGCTAGGTTTGTGTTTGGCTCTCATCTGCAGTGAAGTGAGATGTCCAAAACCAGAGCTACCTGTGTGATGAGGTCATACGATCACATGATAATCTATGTTACAAGTTAAGGGGTGTGTTCAAATCCTTGTTTGTGTGCAGTCTTTGCACATTTCACTCAGTTAAATATTTTTGAAACTGCTAGGCTTAGATGGCTTGGTTAGGCATTGTCATGTCTTTTATTTTTATTGTGGGGTGAAAATTGAGAAGGTGGATGCTTGGATAATTGCGACAGCCCCAGGTATCGTTCTTACACAGTTAAACGAGTCTAAATGTTTAGGTCTGTGGAGCTTGAATGGAACCTCTATGAATTGGATTTATTTTCTTTATTCTATATGGCACCATGACCTGTTTGAACATGTGGAATGTCTTGGCGATATCTACCTAGATTTTGCCAAAATGGTTAGAGAGCCAGTACTATTGTGCAGATTTCAAGACCTAGCTAAGAGTCTACTCTCTTTGCTTGCATATTTACAGCTGTAAATGTACATCTGTTTTATTTTATATCACTTACAAAAAGACATCTGACATTCTGTCCAATCATCCAAGTGTCAAAAAGCAGAGCTGTATGCACGGAGAGCTGTAACCCTGCCCCAGGGCTGTGTTTGGCTGGCTACTGTCATAGCCTAAAGTTTGAATTGTGCACCCCCTGCCACCAGAGATCTACATTTCCCTGACAAATTAGATTCAAATACAATCCTTTGCCTTTAACTCACCCAGGTTACACAACAATCTACAATCTTAATGCACATTTTATTAGTACTGTATATGCTTACATATTTCTTTGGTATAAATAAAAATCTTCCCTATAACTGAAACAGCACATTACTGAGGAGCTGCCAGAGCTTCTCCTGATACAATTCTACCACCTGTCTTGAGGGCTTCTGCTCCAGGAGTATGCGTTACTATCAGTGAGCTCCTCATGTGTTATAGCTAAATGGCATCATTAGCTATCATAGGCACTTGATGTTTTCTGGAGTGCATTATTTCATTATAAAGGCCTCGAGTGGACTGGAAGATTTCGTGCTTCAGTGCACGGTTTTATTGCACTTAGTGCAATGATGGCATGGAAATGCAGTATCTCCCTCTCTGTTGGGTATTGCCACTTTGATTTGCATTATTTACAAATGTATAAATGGATTATTATGATTATTAATTATAAAAGTATCTAAGAAAATTAAAGCATCAGGTATACTTGCCTCTAAGGCAGAGAGATCGTTCTAACTTGAAAGTTGTATGTTGAATTTTGAATTTATTGAAATAGTATGTTCTACTTAAAAAATTTTTTTTTTTGAAAATATTACCAAATTATAATGAACAAAAAAGCAGAAACAGACATAACAATGAACAACATAGGCACCAACTTGTGAAATTCTTTGGGTGCTTATAACAGGTCACAAATTTATGATGTCAATAAATTTTATAATCTAGATGTCTTGTGTTAAAAATGAGATGTCCTGCCCTCCACAAATTGATGTATTATTCAAAAAATGAGCATCCATGAAGTCTGGTAGTGTCAGCATGAGGCAAAAACAACGGTTACACTTCACATTTGCTGCCGTCTATTTACACCATTTAAATAATCAACACTTCAAGCCCCTAGCAGCATGGGGAGTAATGTATATCACTTCTGTCACTGGATGAGTCCCAAACCATATACTAGTGCACTAAATAGTGTGTCAAAATTGCACACGGTCAATGGGGGTGTTTGAGCTTCAGAGTACCCACTGAGCTGGTGCCTTTGGCGCATGGTGAAAAACAAGGAATGGCATTTCATTTTGGGAATGTGCATGAAATTGTCTCCCTACATACACTGAACACATGAATGTGGGCTACGTAGATGAATAACTAGCTCCACACAAGCTGCCTGGGTGCATTTACTGTGTCAGGTCATGCATGTATCCACCAGTGTGCTTAATGCAGTATCTCCTAAAAGGGTCTTTCTGCCCAAAGCATTTACATATTCACCCCTTCCCAGCTCTCAATACACCTATACCTTTAAGAACACTGAGTAGCTGCTTCATGTGTGTTGGGAGCTAGGAGAAAGCCAAACAGCGGACTGTCTGACGGGGCCCAAGCACTGGTTTGGGAAACACTGGCCTAATGCAATACGTATACTTGAAGGCTACCAATCTCATTAACATCAGGTGTATAGACTATATTAATTTGAATAATAATGCAATACTGAAGTGTCCATTACAGCTTTTCATAATGGCATCTGATCTTCCAAAAGAAGACTAAACAAGCTTGCTTTTGCCTAACCACCACTACTGCACATTGTTTACTGACAAATACATAATATATAGACTTTATATATGACAGGAAAGTTGAGTTTCTTTAACTTATAGAACCTCTGAATGCTTTCATTTGCAAAAAGGTATCCACCAGAATTGCCATATGCCTCATTACTTCTTTTTAGCAGCTGCATTCATTAATTTATAGATTCTCCATCATTCAGGAAAAGAAAGCATCAAAATACGTGCTTGCTGGTCAGTTGGCAGATGACATGAGCCTTTTCTTGAGTGATAATGCTCAAATTTCTTTCTGGCCCATACCTTTAGTGTGTTTTTGTTTATTTATAAATGCATCACATGTATGTGCATCAATTAGACCTGATCACTGTTAATGGAATGAGAGTGGAAGAATATTCGTATATAAACCAAGCCGAAAGAAAAATTAAACATGTCCAATCTAAAATACAGGGTGTGCTAAAAGTCTCCATACATTCTTTTTGAACATGTTAATTTGTTAATAAGGCAACAGTGTCGTGTGTGATGTGTTTGCCATGTTTCCTGTTAAAGTCTATCACAACCAGCCATAACAATGACATAGGAATATGTTCTTCTTTTGTCAAAGGCATTCTTAAAGGCTATATGAAAAATATATATGATATAAACTAAGTATGAAACATTTTGGAAGACATTTTGCTATAAAGTGTTAATTTCCTCTATGTATGGAGACTTTTGGGACACCCTGTATTTCTTCAGTTGTTGTATGAGGGAGCTGATGGGATCAGATGTAAACAGGACTTACAGTGATGTGTAAATTTGGGATCTGAAGCCCTGTCTGACAGAAGAATGTTACTGCAAACAATTCAATGAGAAACATTTGTGTGAACATTATATGAGTTGTGTGGCATCCCCTTCCCCCGACAAAAATTAAACCGATGATTGTGAGTTAATAAACATTCTACTGACTACTGACACTACTGGTGTTCTAACCTGCTACCTAGTGTTGTATTATCCAGTTTAGAAGAATCTCCTCATTATTAAAGAAATGTTATGATGATTTAAAAAAAATTAAAAAAAAAAACCTTTTTGTGCACCTTAATGGGACCATCACTGTTGAATTGACTAGTCAGTTCAACTACTGACAGTGTTGTTCGCCATGTAAGCTACGAGAAGGCAGTGTAACTGCAGCAAGCTACGAATCAGAACAAACATAACTGTAAAGTGCTTGATAGTGGCTAGCTAGATGTAATAACAATAATTACTCATAATAATAATAATAATAATAATAATAATAATAATTTGCATTCATGCAGCTTTATGACACCATTAGCAAACTGGTTGCTTTTCATTAGCATACTACCTAAAGTGGATAGTGTACAACTATGGACATTAATTTTACATTTTACATCGACACATACACCATTTGGCAGATGCTCTTATCCAGAGAGGTTTATACATTTATACATTTGAGCAGTTGAAGGTTAAGGGCCTTGCTCAAGAGCCCTGCAGTGGCAGCTTGGCTGTGTTGGGATTTGAGCTCACGACCTTCTAGTAAGAACTCCAATCTCTTAACTACAGTGTTACCACTGCCCACAATAATTTGACACGGACTCAACTGGAAGACCCAATTTTGGAGTAGAACAATACTAAAGATGTGCCATTAGCTACAAACAGGCAAGCATACACTTTGAAAAATTCACTGTCACCTGAACTGTTTAGCTAACATTACCTACCTGGCTAACACAACATGGTTAACAGTGGCTACATATTCCAAAGCAAGATGGCTCACTGCCAAATATAGAACAAATTATTTCGCAAATTACTGAACAAATCACTCTCATTCATTTTTAAATTCCTTATAATTGTGTTATTTATTTATTTATTTATTTATTTTCCTGCTGAAAAATCCAGCTTTGTATGACCAGCCACCTGCTGCCATAACACAAGCTGAGCTTCTCAACCTAGTAGACCATCTTTGCCAGCTGGTAAGTGTTGATAGAAAAGAAACAGTTTCTGAATTACCACTCCTAATGCAAGATCATAGACAAGTTAGACAACTTAAAAATAATAACAACAGTAAGGCAATTAAAACATTTCTAACATTTATTTATCAATTTAGTCAAGTAATAAAGAATAAACAGCTTAGCAGCTGGTAAAGATGGTCTACCAGTTTGACCAGCTTGGCCTGTGATTTGGCAGCTGGTAGCTGTTCAGTCCCAGCTGGATTTTTAAGCAGTGTTGTGAGCACTGGTGCTGCAGAGAATACCGGTGAGGGGCATTTAAGGAAATCGTTCATGCACAACCCCTCTGATAATTCCGCTGGCTTCACAACAATGTGATAGTAGCCGAAAACCGCTGCCAAATACCACCCAAACAGCTCTGACTGTGAATTACTAGTTTTCCCTGAGTGACTCGTAGCTGCTTAGGAACACCATGCTTTAGAGTAATTTTGTCCTTTCTGACTCAATAATGCTGCTATTTCATTTTTGTTCCTTTAATATTACTTAAATAACTTTAAAATACCAAGCTGTACAAACATCTTGACAGAAAGCAATAATGATGATAAGCTTATCACTTTCAGAACATGAATCAGAACATATTTTGTATTAGCTTTGTTAGCATATTAGCAATGCTACCTAACTCTACTAGCTACAAACCTTCTTCAGATGTACTAGTGGTCTCTACTACCTCCCTCCAAGCTTGATTTTATGTTGTAATGTCTGTATATGACAGATTACAATGAAATCATGGTTTTTCTGCCATTTTTTTTTATGAGTGAGTTAACAGTAAATAGGAACTAATTTCTGGTAGGAACTAAAATTGTGAAAAAAAAGGGGAAAAAAGAAAACGATGTCATGCTACATGCGCCATATGATTGGATCAAGGAATTAATCGTGCTAATTCTGTTACGTTATTGTTTGCCGCTGTCACAGAAATCACAGCTTCGTGTCACACGTACATCGAAACAGAATGCTCACTTTGTCGCTCTCCAGTGTGAATGCAGGGTTAAACTAGCTGTAACACTACCTAATTACTTTGTGTTTTTTAAAAAAATAGTCTGTCATGCCATCCCTACATATAATTACTTATAGGATAATTAGTTATAAGTATGGATTACATGGCAAGATCAGAGCATGTGTCAAATGACTAAACATGATGTAAATGAAAGTATAATTGTGTTTAATTAGAGAATAATGGGAACTATTGATAGGAAAAAAGGTTTTCATTCATTGCCTTTAGTATTGAAATCAGCTATTATCACATTGTAGCTGAAGCAGCTCCTGCAACCCTTCTTTTTGTAGGTTTATTGGCAGTGTTTTAGGTTCATATCACCACATAAGTTTGGCACAAAAGGCAGGATTTATCCAAATACCTTGCAACTCTTCTCAGGGACTTTACTGCCAACAACTGTATGTCGTCAGCGACAACATCACATGAGTATCCGAATTCAAATGAAGCACAGCATCTTCATCATTGTCAGGGTCACAGTGGCTTCAGGTAATAATCAACTCTAGAATGTTCATGATGTGGTGGCATCACACCACCACATCACTGATTATTTTCCTATAACAGCACATCCTGAAGTGTTTTATTCCTTACATATACCATGACCACAATATTTCAGACTACCACCATTATTACTAATAACTCAATATTATTAATTATTAATTACAACTGACAGTTGGACTGAGCTGATGCTTTTTGAAGGTTTTCGGCGTCAGAATTTTGGCAGCTTATACGAAACATTTTTACATTGCCAAAAAAGCCCTGCATCACGATAGCATGATATGAGCTTGGAGAGATCAGTTGGTTACCCTCACAGGATAAAAAGTACAGCATCTTTTATGTGTGACTCGCTGGGGAACATAAAGGTTAGGTACAGGGTAAAGTATGAAGCTGAAGTTTTGCTTCTTGTGTAGTTGCTCTGATTGCGCGGGTTTGGCAGACCAGCTCCCAGGAGGATGAGCAGCGTGCCGGGGGGCATCTCCCACAGGTTAATCACATGTAATTACACAGTTCTGCTCACCCAAGAGTAAGCCACCCATGCAGAACTATAGCACACCATATAAAGCAAAAGCAGCTACAGTGCTTGGACTAAATTTACTGTGTGTTAGACAAAGTTTTCTTTCCTGCTGATTTAAAAGTAATTTTAAGTATTTCCTTCTCTTTCTTCCACCTTATTGGTGGAACAGATCAAAAGGAGGCTTATACTTGGTCCTAAATACATCTGCATGGCACATCTAGCCAGAGGCACCTTAAGACTTGAGGTCATCAGTGCCTGATATCTTTAATATGTGCATTTTTCTTTTGGATTGTTTCTGGAGACTAGATCCACAGCAACCCGAAATAGATAAAACAGTTACCGATATAAATTAGAGTTGCACTGATGTATCGGCCGATACGCGTCATCAGCCGATAAAGGCTATTTTTCACGCTATTGTCCGAGTTTAAAAACATCTGATGATCATGGCCGATTATATCCTGTCAATCAAAAGAGGGTGGGAAAACATTGATTTCGTGCTGTGTGTAAAGAAGATGTCTCTTATGTGGAATGATGACAAAACTGCAGTTTGTGAGCTCTGTAATCTCTGCACTGCTAAAATTTTACACCAGATGCTGCAGCAGTGAAGTTTTGGCATCGAGTATAAATTTTTTTTTGCCGCGCTGCTTGCGCTGAATTAAAGCGCCAGTACACCGTTGAAAGATTTAAATGAAGATGAGTTGACAAAAAAAAGTATATATTCCACAGAAAAATATATTTGTAGAGTAGTGTTTTTCATATTTCATATCCAGTTAATGTTAATATATAAAAAAGTTTATATTATCTATTACCAGTTTGATGTTCAGTGATGGAGTAGAAATGCTTTTGTTTGAGGTGAGTGAATGTGAAGCCTAACAGGAGGTTTTTTAGAATTCAGTCAATGTTAATAAGAATTAATAAACATTCAATAAGTTAATAATCTTACTTTAATGTTCAGAATTTAGGTCATGTGTTAATGTTAATTAGAGTAAAGTGTTTTCTGTTTATGAGACCAGTTACTGTGAAACAACTTGTTGAAATGGAGAGAATAAAGTTTTTATTTGCATTTCTTTCAGAATTGTGGAATTAATTATTATTAATTTAAAAGAAGGTATAAAAGGCAGAACTATCAGTATCGGTGATCGATATCGGCCGATATCACTCTGAATAATCGGTTATCAGTATCGGCTGAGAAATTTAATATCGGTGCATCTCTAATATAAATGAATGAATGAATGAATCAATCAATCATTTATTTATTTATTTGATTTGCTCTGTTTGCAAATGGTGGTAGACATAGTAAGCTATTAATCTATTAACCTGAAGAAAAAAACTTGGAGAAGAACAAATGACAGTTTTGAAAGTGTATAGTTTGCCTGTTGATGAAATGTTAATGAAATATACATATTAACTATGTCGAGCAAAACAAGATAATTAGGCATATGTAAAAATGTTTTTTTTTAAGAAACATGGAAAAATATAAATTGCATTATAAGAAAATACTAATTCTTATAGTGCAAAGCTGTAAACCTCTTAACTTATTTTATTTAAAATAATTTAGATGTTGTTAAAATAAAGTCATGATATATATAGTATGCATTATTATCTTGGTGGATGCAGCTTGATAAAAAATATATTTCTGTCATGCTCAAAAAGTTGATAACCAAAAACAGAAACTTAGTTTACTGAATGACTTTGTACTATTTATTCTTACTTTTTCAGTACATGTATCTTTTATGTTCAGGGATAAAATACACAACTACATAATAACTGCATTTTAAGTGTAAGCAGATTCAAAGTATACATTAAGAAGCAGGAGAAGCTATTCATGTGAATTTAAAGTTCCTTAAAATCAGCCTTCAGTGTTATGTGTTGAAGTTGCAACGAGCCTCCCCGCCCTGCTCCTTCCCACTGCAGTCCCTGGAGCTAAAAATGGCAGTTATTATTTGAATGTTGGTACGCCACCAGTGGAATTATTTCCCCTATGCTGGGACTTGGACCTGCAGCTCTTTGGATTTTAAATGCTCTTACCACTAACCACTAACCCACATAATCCACATGGTGGAATACTGCCCTACTGAATATTTGTTTAGTTTTTTTATCCTAATTGATAGGTCATATAGTTGTGTCAAATCTGATTGTCTTGATTTTTTTAATTGTGATTTTTGTTTTATTTTAGCATAACACTGGCAGTATGATCACATGTGTTTAGAAATTGAAAAACATTCTTGTATTGCATTAGATTTAATTGACATCTCAATCAAAGAAATTACCTGATTTTAACAACAGTATCCAAAAATCACCCAACCATTACCATGTCGTGTTGGTATTACATTTTTTTTTCTTAATTATATACAGTATCTAATACATTTTTGTCAATAACACCATTTTTTAAATTGGTTGAAATTAGAATATGACACACAATGTGCTTTTTAAACGGTTAGTATGGATGCTCATAACAGCGTTATTTGCTGTTGTCTTTTCATATTGTAAACCTGTTACTCACACAGTCCATGATCAGTGATCAATGATCAATGCCTTATGTGTTATGATTGC
Organism: Ictalurus furcatus; assembly: GCF_023375685.1. Taxonomy (NCBI): domain Eukaryota; kingdom Metazoa; phylum Chordata; class Actinopteri; order Siluriformes; family Ictaluridae; genus Ictalurus; species Ictalurus furcatus. The sequence goes on along the minus strand of NC_071255.1, from coordinate 27,787,812 downwards.
TGCTGATTTTAGTAAATAATACAGTAGATAACCTTATTTTACTTATTAGCAAACAATAATGTAAACCAGTTTAAAGCTACAGTGTGTAATTTCTGGGTTGGGGGGGGGGGGGGGGGGTTTAATGAAAATAAACACATTATTGGGTCAGGGAAGAAAATATTCTCTAAAACATGATGTTGCTGAGCTTCTGTGAGTCTCCATAGAAATCCTGTAACCGTACTACACAGTCAGAGTTGTCGGCTTGCATCGACTGGCGGTTTCGAACTCACACTTCATATGCCAGCATGCCTGAAAGAAGCAGAGCCAAAGACTTGCCCTGGTACACACAGAGCTGCAGGCATCCTAACAAAGAAGTCTTTTCCCTTCAACTGTTTTTGAGAAGGATTGTCCATGATAATCAGAATGAACACAAAATGAACACAGACCACAGCACAAGGCAAATGGATTGACAATTCACAAACACAGCAAGGTGGAGCGAAAGGAAGCTCAAAACACATGATATTAGCAAGTTAACTAGCTGAAATTTTCAACCTGGTTTAATTAAAGGAGAAGGGTTTTGCTCTTTCGTCTAATAGCTAGTATGTTTGGACACCAATTGTGTTTAAGCTATTTAGGCACCAAAACTAGTGTAGAGCTGAATGTGTATTTGTATCTCACAGCCTTAATATATGTGGGGGAGAACAGTGCAGCACAACATACATTATAAAATGTTCTCTTACAAGTAGCTTGCAATAGCATTCTTCTACCAGAGAGGGTGAAATTCCTAAATCTTACATATTGTAGCTTTAACAAGTGTATGTTTTTCCTAACTAATTGAATAATAATTTAAAAAAAATTATCTTGTTAATGGGCTTTAGACTCTGAATGGCTATAGGCATAACATTTCAGCCAAATCTGTTCAAACCTGTACAAGTCTGTTTGTTTAATAGAAGCTGATTCAGCTCAGGTGACAGTGTAGTGAATTAGGGAGAGAGAGAGAGAGAGAGAGAGAGAGAGAGAGAGAGAGAGAGAGATGTGATATTTGTGGAAGTTATTCTCTAGCTAAATAATGTCTCAGCCATTCAGCATGTCTCGGCTACGTCACGCCCCCCTGGCGTTTTGAACGTATCTAATTTGTGTGTTTTGCTGTCCATCCCCAGTTGACCTCCTCCATCTGGCCAGCCTCCTCCTCCACCTCCCTGTGTCTCTTAAATCAACCTGCAGTCATTCCTGTCCTCTTTAATCTGTATACTGACAAAGAGGGCTATTATTCACATATAGACACTGTAATCAGAGGGGCTGTTCTTCTCAGTCTGATTCAATGGATGCTGCCTTCAATTTCTAGCATGTTTTGGCTTTATTGGGCTACACAGTAATCCTGTAGAGCTTGTGGATCTCCCCAAATCAGGCGTAACTCGTCGAGAGTGAGAGCTGCATCAAATCCAGCAACTAACTGGCCCAATTAGGTAAATGGGTTGGGATCAGGTGGAATTGCATCAGAGCGATTGATATTATTTTTTCCAGTTGAAATGGATGAAATAAGCCTAATGAAACAAAGGAGCAAAGGCAAGCCCTCAGATGTCTAATATGGTGATGTTGTTGGGGGTCCAAGGCCAGTGGATGAAAAGAAGTGGAGGAGGGAGCCATCTCACATATTGAAATGCCACGCTGGTGGTCAGGCCTTGATTTATTCCCTGTAAGGGCCTTGGCTTTGCCGGAAAAAGGGCACTCCACTTTGTTGTGGGAGGAGGAGTGGAAAAGCACTGACGTGGATTCCAAGACATTAAAACATGACAGTTATTTTGTAAATAGTGTCATATCTTGCCATATATTATCGCTTTGTTTGTTATAGTTGTAAACTATTAAGTTTTCCTGTGCCAAGAGAGCAATAATGATCATGGCTTCATGAACTAAACACATTTGTTTTATGGACACTTTGGCCATCGTGAAGCCAATGCGCTGCATCAGAACAAGCTTACTGGTTTTCAATGCTATCAATAGTTTTCAATGCTAAACAAACGTGACCTATGTAACACCATATTTTAAACCCTGAATTACAGGAAGTACATACAGTTGGGCGACAAATTGAATACAAAGATTAAGATTGGAGTGATCTCTTCCAGGATGACATCTGTCCCCAGCCACAAGGCATGATGGTTCGTTGAATGGTTTGATGAAGATGAAAATAATATAAATCAAATGCTGTTGCATTCACAGTCACCAGATCTCATTGAACACCTATGGAAGAGGTGTTAAACAGAGCTCTCCACCACCATCATCAAAACTCCAACTGAGGGAATCTTTTGGTGTTCATGAATGATGTTGATCCTTTCTGCATAGATCCAGAGACTTGTAGAATCTGTGCCAAGGTGCATTGAACACTATTTTCTTTTCTTTTCTTTTAATTTTTCACCTATCTATTCTACAGTCAAATACACCTGACGTTATTATCATTGACTGGTGCATATGGTGGCTTAGTGGGTAACACGTTTGCCTTGCACCTATGGGATTGGGGGGTTTGAATTCCACCTCTGCCCTCTGTGCATGGAGTTTGCATGTTCTCCCTGTGCTTCGGGGGTTCCCTCCGGGTACTCCGGGTTTCCTCCCCCAGTCCAAAGACATGCACTGCAGGCTGATTGGCATTTCCATATTGTCCGTAATGTGTCTGCAGTTGTGCCCTTCAATTTGTTGGCACCCCATCCAGGGTGTCCCCCGCCTTGTGCCCCGGATGGATGGATTGGATGGATGGATTATTGATTTACTGTTCTGAACAAGAGTAAGAGTCTGTCAGATTTTTTCATGCACCAATATGAGATTTGCCGTATTACTTGCTTAGTAGCACATTTCTCCCATTTACTCAGCTATATAATGTAATAATACTGTGTTTGTTGGTCAGTGTCCTAAGGTGCAGATTAAATGAACTTTCAATATGTGGGTTTATTAAGCATCCCTGTATTAGGGCCTGGGATTGTGACTCAGGGTTTAATGCATTCAGCATGATGCCATCTTTGGAAAGGTCCACATTTAATGCATTAGTGGAGAACAATACACGTTGCCCCAGGAGGTTCTCACTGAGAATTCAGGACCCTCACAGTTACCATTGTTAGATGTAAAGAGCCCATTATAGCCAATGTCTTTCCAAGTCCTATTTATTGAGGACAGCATATACATTTTTGTTCATGTCTTTATTCTAGTTCATTTAATTCAAACCAATTGTACTGGTATAGCACTTTTAACACTAGACACTGTGACACCGCAGCTTTACAGATATCCATATGTAGATTTAGATCTCTAATGAGCAAGCCAGAGGCGAATGATGGAGGCCATGCTGAAAGATCCCTGTTGTGACACTAGGAAGAAAACTTGAGAAGAACCAGATACAAAAACCCATCCTCTTCTGGGTGACACTGGAAAGTGGGATTAGAAATGATTTAATTCTACATATAATTGAAGTCATTTCTTTACAATAAGTGTACCATCTGGAAAACCATGATATCTTTTCTGAATCCTGGTCATGCAGCAGTACTTACAATGTGCACCTGAACTGTACACTCTCAACGGAGAACATTATGCTTAACTGCACTTAGTGCAATGTCCTTTCCCCCTTTGAGATTATGGCTTGTCACAAGTTCTGGGACATGCAGCCACGAGCATAAAATAGCACAGCTGGGATTTGAACCTGATTCTCAGTTGTACTGAACACAATTATGCTGCATTTAGTATGCACACGCTGGAGGGACTGCGACGTAATGTAAGAAATGCTTTACAAATAGCTAGCCGGAATTAATATTCTAGAGAAATTGCCGTTCTGAAAATGGCAGAATAATAAGAAGAGATTTGAGATGTAATTGAAGCCACCAACACTAGGGGTATTCTATATGTTTCTGTAAGTAAAAGGAGCTTGTGAGCCATTTACATAGGAAACTTTTATGCAGTGTCATATCTCTAGATTATTATCTCACCAAGACCAGGCTGAAATGATTTACCTACAGATCATCTTTGAGTTTAATTAAGCGCATTTTTTAGTGGGCTGGACGTGACCGTAGCCTTAGCCAAAGCACTAGTTTACATTCAGTATACATTATGTTGGCTCGGTATGTGTACATTTGTGCTGACATTATAAATATGACATTATTATAGCATATAAAATGCTATAACGGTAGTTATCATGGAATTCCACAAACCATAATTGTTTGTAAACAATACCACGTACAGTTTAAAAACATGCAATGTTAAATTAAAACCCTAACTCCACTGCCTAAAATAACATTCTGTGATATTGTGGTCTGAGAGTTCAATGAGTCATCGTTGCTGATGTAGCATTCTAGAAACTAAGTAAATTTTACTGATGTTTATATAAATGAAAAGTGGTATGGTAAAGTAAGCAGGTGTCTCTGTGAGTAAGCTGTCACCAGGTAGACTCACTCTGATCAGCCTGGAGTCTGGAGCATCTGTGTTCTGGTCAGTGGGGCAGAAAATAGGGGACTCAGGCTTCTAATTCCCTCTGTCAGCACCAGCGAGAAATTCACACTGAGAGACTCACACTGAGTCCAGCGTCGTGGGGGGGGTACAGCCCACCGTGACAGAGAGGAACTGGCAGACCCACAGTCCATGTAATATCCTTTCGTTTTCTTTCTGTAGTTTTATTAACTGTATAAAAGTTGCAGTATTAGTGAAGAGTTCTGGAGGATTGCTTAAGTCTTAATAACCGAAAAAGGGCTTGTTTAAGATTATCAACACTACAGCGATGGGGATCATTAAGCTGCGAATTCCCTCTGCTGTTATTCTCTCATCTGAAGGTACTACTAATGTCTTTGTCACTCAAAATGTCTAGGTGTCTCGTTAAAAACTAATTTGTTCTTTGTTGTACGTACAACTTGGAAAAAGAAGAGAAAAGGGGTTAACTCTGCATTCTGTCTTACCGTGCCTCTCTATCTCTGTAACAGGAAGTACTATTTTTAAGAGCATCATGTTACCCTGGTTTGAAGGCCCTTGTTTAATGCACAATCATGTTTAAATGGATGCTGTTCTTCTTTCCAGTGACACATTCCCCTGGCTGTAGTGATAACCTGCGACTAAAGCAGCCACACAATGAAAGCATTGCATAAGACCATACAAGCGCAGATCTGCTTTTGTGGATGTGACCAAAGCAACGTGGTGCCATGGCAACGGCCGCAGCCCCTGGGTAGCCAGTAGGGCACCTGAGCCCTTTTTCACAGACAGGAGAACTTTAATTAAGCCTGTTTGGCCACATGGTGTGTTACACAGCATTGCAATCTGTGTCTGGCTTAGGAAATTTAGCGTAGTTTATGGAGGGTTGGACTGGCCCAAATGAGGACCGCATGGCTGTGAGAATGTGAAACGCATGAAAACAATAAGATTAAGAAGGATACTATTTCAGATTTTAAAATTCAAAGAGTGGACTCATAGATGGTCTACAAACAGGGGCTAAATTCAGAGAGGTCATAGCTCCAAAGCCTGTTTGTTTGTTTCTTACAATCTTTCAAATGAAACCATATTTTGTGTTGTAAAATTATTAGTTAAACATCAGTTATGTCTACATTTGATTGCTTTGTGAAACTGTAAAACTATTAACCTCTTACAATAGCAATTGGACTATCAGGCAATCCCCAGCTTCATATTGTTTCATTTAATGGTTTTTGTAGGAAGCTTTCATTCATAACTGTGCATAATTACTGAGAGGAAATTGGAACAGCATGCATAGTTAAGCAACACCATAGAGGATGTGGTTGCTGTGTCTGCCTAATCAAAGTCTGCCCCCTCCATAGACAGACATACACACACACACGCACACACACACACACACACACACACACGCAAGCACGCACGCACACACACACCTATGTACACATGGTTCACTATTGAACATGGCTCCCTGTGTGAGTGTCAAAGTTGGACATGACATTTACAACAGCTCCCCCTTTTCCCACCTGCTGTTTAACAATGCTATCACTGCTGCTAGCACTTAGAGGCCTTCCTGAAATACTTATGGGCATAGTAAAGCTGGGTTCCTTATCATAAACTTCAGCTTAGGTCCATCTGCACCTTGTTTTTTGTACTGGTCAAGTTTGAAGGAACTATGGAAGGAATTGAGACCGAATTGAATACCCTGTTATAATGGTATTGTTTTGGTGTATAATGTGCCTGGATCTGCTCTCTCTTCAGGTTCTGAATCTCTTCTTGGCTCTGCTGCTGAGCTCTTTCAGTGCGGACAATCTGTCAGCGCCGGACGATGACGGTGAGCTGAACAACCTGCATATTGCAATAGGTCGCATCCAAAGAGGGATCCTGTGGCTGCGCCGGGCCTTGTGTGATTTCTTCAATGGCAACTTTAAGCGAAGACGGCAGAAGGCCAAAGAGGCAAAGGCCATGCTAAAGCTGAAGAGGCTCAGTCAGCAGGCCCAGAGGGCCGAGGGCAACGGCACAGCAGGGATCATTGGCCGTACTGGAGATAAGTGCGCCTCTCCGGATGACAGCTACATGACCAACCCTAACCTGACCATCAGTGTGCCTATTGCGCCTGGAGAATCGGATGTAGAGTTTCCAGAGGAGGAGGAGGAGGACGACGACGATGAAGCTAGTGAGAGCTCTGACGAAGAGGAGGAAGCAGAAACCAAACCGGTGAGTAAAACACTTCAGAGTGTGCTGCTAGAGGAAAATGATCAACGATGGATGGTGTTTTATTCCTGTTGTACCATGGAAATTTGTCAACAGTGACTTTTTATTATTTGATGAACTACATCTTTTACTTTTTTATCAGTTTATAGTTCACATACCTAAAACAAGTTCATTCCAGTTCATTAGGATCCTGTTCATCAGGAAATCACTTACATTCTAACAGCTATAAACAGTCAGTTTATAACCGTCAGCTATAAACAGACAGTCAGACACTCTCCCTTAGTGGAAAGCTGGCTGACAGTTACAAATCACTAACAGTGGAGACTCCTTCTATAACTGTAAAATAATAATAATAAAAATGAATGTAAAAAATCTCCTTACAGAAAGCTTCATCATATCAACAATTTTTTTTTTTTTTTTTTTTTTTACATTTTTCTTCATTGAAGAACAACACATTTTTAATCTGTTAATCATCAGTCTTATATTACATGGAGCATCTGCCATAACTATGTCATACCTGCCAAATCCCTATGAATGAACTGTTATTAAGAAGCAATAACATCATAATTTCACTGGTCTTACTGTAAGCACTCAGACTATTCATACGTCATTGACTACACAGCCATGTATCAGACGTCTTTTGATCTGACCGTCGAAACCAATATATAACGATACACTGAAAGTCCTCTGTAAATTAAGCAGGTGCGTTAACCCCAGCATTCTGTCGAACATCCCACGTTTGTGCTCTCCACACTGGACTAATTCCAGACTTTAAATTGGCTAATTCATTAGTCGCCACTTCACCACGTGGCTGGTGGATGCTGAGTGCACTTGACACACTGAAATGCACCCCTGCACACAGGTGAGAGCCACTCCACATTACACCTGCAAAGCACTAGGACGTCTGATGCCCACGTTAGTTAATGGTTTTTAATTTATTACAAGTGCTCTAAGTTTGATTGCTATTATAACGTTTGCTATTTTTAAATGACCATTTCCTACCTATTTTCACACAGATGTACTTAGTAGAATAAAAGATGTGTGTGGTGCCTCTCAGACTGGCCATATTGGTTGAACAACAGTACCACCAGTCTGGAAGGCACCACACATAATGCTCTTTAATCCACTCTCATTCGACTCGCATTCAAGTCAAATCATTAGATGCCCTTGAAATGACTTTAAAATTACTCAACAATGAGCAGACTCTATTCAAACACCACATCCCAACTTTTCTTCCAGTTGTAGGGTCATTATCAGACCTGCTGGAAACAAATAAACCACAATAAATGCCAATCCATCCCCACCTGATATCTGTTTGCCTAACATGCTATTGACTGATGCTTATCAACAGGTCAGGTTTCCCTGATTTGACTATATTGCTTTTTGGCCACCTGCTCCATGGACAATACAGTAAGTGGCTCAGGAAACAGGATAGTGGCTTATTGTGGTTTGTTAATTCTCTAGATCTCTCAAAGACAGACACGTATTGAATCTTGATTGAATCTGTCCGCACATATGCAAAAAAAAAAAAAAAAAAAAAAAAAAAAAAACTCTGATTAAATCATAGAATCTTCACTTTAAATCTTCTAATCCTATGATTCTCAAAGTGGGGTACAGGGACTCCCAGCGGGAAGAACCTGTGCAACATAGCCAGTGGGTGCTCAATTGTTTCTTTTTGTTGTTGTTGTTGTTAAATTAATTAACCATCTATTATCAAAGCTATTATATTTCTTACCGTGCTCTTATAACAACTATATTACATTGATAAATAAAAATTAGGTCACTTAAATTAACCTCAATAACTTAAAAAAATGTAGGCCTATATATAATATCAACTTGGACCGAATTAAAAAACAAATAAAATGTGTTCTGTGAGTTCAGGAATAAAACACTTTATTTCCCCCAAATGAATAGCCAAAATATTACTATATCCATTTAAATAATGTATGTAATATTTGGATAATTCATGAAAGGATTACATGCATAAAATAAATTTGTACTGAGGAGGTCCATGGATTCTCTTCTCTTCTCATTTCTTTCTTTTCTACAGAAAAAAGTTAGCTAGTTAGTTAGTTAGTTGCTTTTAATGTCCAAAGTGGAAATTTGTCTTTGGCCTCCCCATACATAAAAAAACAAAAACAGTATAAACAAGGACAGCAACACAACAACCTAAAAACAACAAAGCAAAAGTACATAAAACAGTATAAAAATCTAAAACTGATCTGAAGGTGTATGATTAAATGTTTGAAATCGGTGTTGTAGACAAAAAATATTTTAAAAGTTAAAATAAATTGCACCAACATTATAAAAGTAACATTTTTATTTTAAAAAATGTATATATATATATATATATATATATATATATATATATATATATATATATATATATATATATGTGTGTGTGTGTGTGTGTGTGTGTTCGTGCATACATATCCACACCTGCTCATATACCCACATTTATGACTCTGCATTTAATATTCTAATGGCACTTGGCACAAATGATATAGATTTTTTCCTTGCCCGTGATTGTCTAAAAAGATTTGATGATTGCAAGTACAATAATACAGTTATAGCAATTATTTTAGCTTTCAAGCAGAGTATGGTCTATGATATCTGAACATATCGTCATTATCTACACTGATCTACAACAGATGTCATTACATCCAAGCATACTGAGACACTCAAAGTGCTCAGTGAAGTAAGTAGAGGCATTAACCACATCACTCTGCCTAATTCCAAACAGCCTATTCATTAGTGGTGTTTTCACCATGTGGCTCATGCACAATAGCAGCAAATAGCATCAAGATGACCGCAAATCTCACCAATGTGGAACAAAGTTTGTATAAAAACTCGACCCCTAATCACCCTTTGCTGCAATATTAAGAGCCCACTATAGTGTAGCTGACTCAGCTTGGGCTTCTTCTCCTTTTTCCTTCGTCCTTTCTGTCTTGAGCACTCTGTACCTCCAGGGCAGTGCACGGCTTTCTCCTTTCCTGGCGAAAGAGAGCCATGCAAAGGGAGCCTAATAAGTGGCTATCAGGCAGACAAGAGCTTTCACTCCACATGAACTGCAATTCTGAACACCCACGCACAAAGGCTATTTTTTCCCTGTTTTGTGTTTTTGCCTACTCTCAAGTCATTTTACTTTGAGCAGACACTGCTCCTGACCCCTAAACAAATATATAAACAAATTAATAAAAAAAGAAAAAATAGCTGTCTCATTTCAGTGTACCTTGCTGGAAAGAATTATTTGGCTATTTATTTGGCCCAGAGCCTCTCCCTCGCTCATCCTCACCCCCAGCTGGAATGGACTATGAAATGATTGAGGCGGATTTATCTCGTGAAACACACATTCAGCAGTGCCATTAAACCTGTTTTCATATTGCAAATCTAAATTAACATCAGACTCTATTTCAAACCACATTGTTATGCTGGTAGATGGTAACATATCAAATGCTAATTGATGCAATTGATACACCTTTTGACACACACAAACAGTTCATTGGGTCTGTAAATTGCAAGCCATTGAACTTGAGAGGTATAGAGCAGCTCTCCAGGGGTCAAATAACAAATCCACTCTCTTTTTATACAGTTATCAGCAGATCAGTGGCTGATTGACCCCTGGCTGCCCCAGGCTCATGCCTGGCCCTCGGTTGAGCTCACCAGGGTTCGGTGTGTTGGCATGTGTATGATGTGAGAGCTATGCTGCCAGTGTGCTTGGAGTCTTCCTTCATGTACACCTCCATGTGTCTACTTGCGTAAGCAGATGCTCTTGCAGGGCTGTTCTCATTCATAAGGGTCATGTTGCTTGGAGAAGCAACGAGTCCAAAGTGGATAAAAAGGCAGAGACCACTGATCTACCCACACCTCCCTGGCACACAGTGATACTCAGATTCACATAAATGTACACTAGCAGCGCTAAGTTCTCATTCACACACACACACATATAGTGCAAGCTCACATGCAAATATGCTAATAAGTGAACTGACATTCCAGATGTTAGCATCCTACCCCACAGTAAAAGCAGGGAAAACCCTTTAATAAAGACACCGAATGTACTTGTAGATAACTGCTTAATAGATTACTGTTGTCCATGTAAGTGATAATTGATAATATATATATATATATATATATATATATATATATATATATATATATAAAATTATATATATACTCAGCAAAAAAAGAAACATCCTCTCACATTCAACTGCTTTTATTTCCAGCAAATGTGTAAATATTTGTATTAACATAAAAACATTCAATAACTGAGACATAAAGTGAACAAGCTTCACAGACATTTGACGAACAGAAATGGAATAATGAGTCCCTGAACAAGGGGGTGGGATTGGCAGGGTCAATATTAAAAGTAACAGTCAGTATCTGGTGGACTCCAGCTGCTTTAAGTACTACAGTGCATCTCGTCCTCATGGACTGCACCAGATTTGTCAGTTCTTGCTGTGAGATGTTACTCCACTCTTCCACCAAGGCATTTGTAATTTCTCCATCACGTCTGGGGGGACACACATAGTTTTCCACAGCAAGGATGATTAGCTGTCCTTCCTGTCTACCTATAGCACTGTCTTAGGTGTCTTTAATTTTTTTTTTGCTGAGTATATATATAGAGAGAGAGAGAGTCACTGGGATCACACTTTTTTCCTTCATTCTGATGTCTGATGTGAACATTACCCGAAGCTCTTGACCTGTATCTGCATGATTTTTTGCATTGTGCTGCTGCCACATGACTGGCTGACTGGATAACTGCATGAATTAGCAGGTGTAACGGTGTTCCTTTTAAAGTGGACGGTGAGTGTATACACTATTGTGTCGTTCTTTAATTAATAAAACACATCATTCGCAACACACACCACACCATCATTGATTAGTTTCCTATAACAGCACTTCTTGTCATATTTTATTCCTTCATTGGCTTCATTTATTCCATATTCATTGGCTGGTAGAAAAATCTGGATTTGGGAGTTTTGAACTCTATACTATACTTAATATCCTGATTATTTAAAAAATGAGGACTTTTATAAAAGATATGTGTTATTGTATATGCAAAGTTCAAAAATAACTCTTCAGTATAGCTTTATTGTATGTACAGACTGCTCAGACGGTTGCTGTAATGACGCTTTTTTTAGCAAACACATTTCCACATGGCAAATGCAATTTAAGCCTCCTTTTGGTGCATAAAAGACAGTGTTGTGACATTTTCTGTAAAGATAGGGTAAAAGCTACTCTTTTCTAAATCTAGTCCGCCAGCCCATAAACTGAACATAAGTTTGCCCTGGTTTTTGAAAGAGAAAAAAACATGCCCATTTTACCCTGAGGCAGTTTCAACTAGTCATCTTAGAGCAACTGTATACAAATGAATGGAAATGTATCAAGATAAGTCTGACATACATGCATATGTTCATGTATTGTAAGTTATATTTATCTGTATTCCTGTAAACTTCAAACTCATATAGTTTACTTGCCCATTCCTGAGTATATCCTCTGCACAATGTCACACTGCTAGCTAATTTACAACAATAGCATTATTTTAATGAGTCACATAATTAAATAATCACTCGTTACACTTAACCACAATGAGAAAAAGTCATAGTTAGATCTACACAGCCAAAACGTCTGGATGTTCTTTTGGTTTTTGGATGTTCTGTACCAAAACAACTACAAATCGATACAATATATGCGACTATCTATATACATAACGCAAAACAATCTGTAAAAAAGCTACAAGTAGTGTGTGAGACCTATGAAACCTCTTTCTAATGAAACAAAGCAACACTTTAAAAGCACGCTTCCCAAACAAGTTTTCAAGTTATTAAAAAGACTGACACTCCATTTTAGAGTTTTGTGAAATCACACTAAAATGGAGGAAGCAACATATTCCACACTAGAGGCTCTAGATATGTAAGACAACTGAGAAACATTACCAAGAACAGCCAGTAACAGCATTGTATTTTGCCGATCATACAGAAAGCCATTCTTGATCAGAGATGCAGTGTAATCTAGGCCACCCTCCCTGGCTCCAGCACGTGACTATGCTCCTCCTGCACACCTGACTAGACATGTTTCTGAGCCAGCTGATATTTGTTCTCCCACTTTAATCTTTCTGTACACCTGTTCTGCCTCATTCTGTCTCCCTCTACATCTTTTATCTTTTCATTTACCTGTCCTCCACACCCTCCTTCTCTTTTATCTTTTACTGCACCTGCACCAACCAATCTCTTCCACTGTTTTGTCCTTTCAGTAGCTGTGGTCTGTTGGTCCTGTCTTCACTTTTTCTCTCTCGCTGTATGATAAACTAATGTGTCTTTTGCCTTCCTGGTATCCCAAACTAAACACGCCATGGTAGCCTTGGGAAAATGGGTACAAAACATTCCATCTTGCAATGAGCTTCTCTCTCTCTCTCTCTCTCTCTCTCTCTCTCTGTCTCTCTCTCGCACGTTAGAACCACTAGGGACATGCATGACAAAATGGGAAGTGCTGCCAACTTCACTCTCACGCATTAGCACATATACATTTACAGACAAGTGATATGTTAACGGAAACCCCAACATAAAGTGTCATAGTAAGGTGTTTGGTCACTACAATCCACCAGAGGAGCTTTAATGTGCCTTGGCATAGATCTGACAAGTCTCTGGAACTGTATTGAGCGATGAACACCATTCTTCCAAAAGATATTCTCTGGTGTTTTGATGATGATGTTATAGAGCACTGTCTAAAATCTCCCATAGGTGGGTTGAGATCTGGTGACTGCGAAAGCCATAGCATATGATTTATATCATTTTCATTCTCATAAAACCATTCATTGAGCCCTCATGCACTGTTGATGGGGGCCGAAGAGGGGCGCTCATCCTGGAAGAGACCACTCAATATTGTCACAAAGCAGCTTTACAGAAATCCAGATATAGTTTTAAATTGATCCCTAATGAGCAAGCCAGAGGTGACAGGGGAGACAACATGAGGAAGAAACCTTGCTCTCAAGAACCAGACCCAAAAGGGACCCATTCTCATCTGGGTGACGCAGAATAGTGTGATTAAAATCATTTCTCTTCTATAACTGTATACTGTGGAGTCCAGTCGTGCTACGTGTGTTGAAAGGAACCTGAATAAGAGCATCAGAGTCATTTCTGATTTCCTTAGAGTTTTACCTTGACTGTTCCGTGATTGAGAGTTGCATAAACTGTTTTGAACAAATGTAGTCTTTAGGCCATCCAAAAACCACAAACATCCACAGCCATCTTTAGGGTGTCCATATGGTACCGTCCACAGCAATCTTGTGGTGATCCTTAGGCTTTCCATGCAGGGTCATCAGAAGCCAGAAGAACTTTCTATTGATTAGTGATTGACTATTGATGTTGATTTGTGGTGATGCTTTCTTTTTAGGGGGCAAGTGAACTCCATACACAGTGCCAGCAAATCTGGCATAACAGAGTTATTGTTTTTTCCTTTATTATCTCACAAATAGACACAAATAGCTAAATCTATGAATCAGAAATGAGATTTAAACAACAGTGGTTGGTTGTATGAATTTTTAAAAATGCATGAAAATTCATTGAAGAGCTACAATGAGCTGAATTGAGGATACTATTATTATACTAACAAATGATGAGCCCCCCCACCCCCCCCCCCCCACCCCCATGTGCATAAATGCACATTTCCATTGTTAAAGGTGTAGAATATTAATACAGTTTTACCTGTATAGTCAAACAAGTAGTCTTATGCTTTCCCTTGTATGGTTCCTTCTTATAAAGATCCATAAAATAAATGACTATTAACTATTAACTATTTTACTCCCTGCTTTGACCCAATAACCTTTAAGCCTGAACCGAATGATGTGGTCCTCAGGCAAAAAAGTCTAACTGGAGCTTGCATTGTCAAAAAGGTGAAGCAAAAGGCTAAAAATCATATGGCAATGTGTTTGAATCTGTCCCTGGGGGTGTGTGTTTATCTGCATGGTCATAAAAAGCAGCTGAGTCATGATGCATCAGTATTTCTTCTTTTGTCTGTGTTTATTCTGTGTACTTTGTTTGGTAGACCTTCTCCGAATATAATGAGGAACATTCCTAGTATTGGCTGTGCCATTTAAACCCCAATAACAGTCATTTAGATATTAGTTTTTGTTGTGTGGGTTAAGATAAATAGAATATGACCTGGATCAGGTGTGATTGTCTGTCTGTATGTCTGATTATTAAGTTATTTTGACTAATACATGAGAGTTGTCCTCGACTGCATCACACATTAGTAAGGAGAATAAAATTATCCATGCACTTAAGGATCAATTTGAAAAGGTGTATTATTCTCCTTGTAAATCCACCATCCCTCTTTTCCAGGTACTTTGACTCCATGTTGTTACATCAGTGTATGTTATTGATATTTTAATTCCATTTGTGAGATGCACAATTCGAATATATCCGGATTTTTCCGTGAACTCAACAGGTTACAATCATAGTGCACATGTACATGGTGAGGTGTTAATTTTATATTTATATATATATATATACATATATATATATATATATATATATATATATATATATATATATATATATATATATATACTCAGAAAAAAAAAAATGTCCTCTCATATTCAACTGCTTTTATTTCCAGCAAATTTCTTAACGTGTAAATATTTGTATTAACATGAAAATGTTAACAACTGAGACATAAACTGAAGAAGTTTCACAGATGTTTGACGAACAGAAATGGAATAATGAGTCCCTGAACAAAGGGGGGTCAATATTAAAAGTAACAGTCAGTATCTGGTGGCCTCCAGCTGCTTTAAGTACTACAGTGCATCTCATCCTCATGGACTGCACCAGATTTGTCAGTTCTTGCTGTGAGATGTTACCCCACTCTTCCACCAAGGCATTTGCAATTCTCGATCACGTCTGTTGGGGACACATGGTTACATGTAATTTTCACTGCAAGGACGATCAACTGTCCTTCCTGTCTCCCTGTAGCACTGTCTTAGGCGTCTTACATTACAGACATTGCAGTTTATTGCTCTGGACACGTCTGCAGTCCTCATGTCTCCCTGCAGCAGGCCTATGGCATGTTCACGCAGGTGAGAAGGAACTCTAGTCATCTTTCTTCTGGTGTTTTTCAGTCAGTAGAAAGGTCCTAAGTTATTGTAACTGTGACCTTAATTTCCTACTGCCTGTAAACTGTTCGTGTCTTAAGGACTGTTCCACAAGTGCATGTGAAATAATTGTTTATAGTTCATTGAACAAGCATGAAAAACATCGTTTAAACCCTTTCCAATAAAGATCTGTAAAGCTTATTTGGATTTTACAAAATGATCTTTAAATTACAGTCCCCTGAAAAAGGGACGTTTCTTTTTAGCTGAGTATAGAAATCCATCAAAGCAAAACCTCTGAATTGATTCGGTCTGGACACCACTCATCACCTATTTACATTAGCGACCCCCTGTAACCTTTTCTACTATAACAAGAGCAACCAAGCATAGCAAGAATGGTCCCCTGTAGACACAACACATAGCCACAGCCATACCACACATATGTAGACCCTCATTAAAATATCCACTTGCACATGTGGAATCTGCATTCCACAAACACATACATACCAAATGATGGTTGTTGATATGTATTGTTGTTACGATTGTTACGATTATGATTACTTTGCCATTTTATATTTTTTATTGTTTGTCTAACATCTATTGCTTTACTGTTTTGTCTTATTTCTTGGTGTTTCGTTTCTGAGTGCTGGTTTTCATGTTGGTATCCTTGTATTCTTACTCTTTACAGGACCTGAAGTGTGCAATAACACAACAACATCAAAATGGTCCCCAGAAGTTGTGGGAACATTTCCAATAAAGGAAAACTATTTAGATCTATTTAGATTTAAAGTGCATATACGAGATATGAGGGACAAAGACTTAAATGCATGTGATGGCAGAATGACAGGCTAATTTTTTCTACAATCAAACTTTTGAGACTTTGCATTATGCTTTCTTTATAATCAAAGCAGGAAAGTTGCATTAGCCGCAGAGGTAGGCTGTAAAGTGGTACTGTGCTAGACGTACCATGGCGCCATCACTAAATGCTTCAGCAAATTGAATCAGATGTGTGTTCCGTAAACAAGCATAATGCACAATGGATATGTTCTATACAGCATTTGCTGACTGTAATACTGACCACAATGTTGTACACTCGAAATAACGGCTGTAGTTTCGAATAACCCGATGGCACCGTCTGATTTGATTGCATTATTGATGTTTTTAGTACTTTGAAGTCTCTCAGTCGCCCTGTGACATATATTTAAAATTCTGCACCCCCCTAATGTCTTATAAACTGGCTCTATTCAGGCTCTGAGGTAATCTTCTGATACATTTCTTCCAGGTCAAGGTAAGTCAGAATTAAGTGGCTGTTTTGCTGGTTGCTGGTTTGTTCTCTTGTTGTTTTCAATCATCCCTGGCAGTAACCCTCTGTAAGGGTACCCTCATAAACCCTGATCCACCATAGCAGAGAGCCTGGCAGACAGCACAACACACTGTCTATAGGTCTGATTTCATTTGGCTCCAGTGTTGAATGGCATGCCGCAGGCCCTTGCACCCCCGCGTTGATATTTATAGGGCTTTTGTGGTGGTCACTGGTGCTGGAATGTGAAACTCTACCATGGTCAGTGTTTGAATTCCACACATACATGCCCTGCCAACGAGAAAGGGCCATTAACTGGCGGCTGCTCCTGGATGTGTGGAAGGGCTGTATCTTAACACACTATAACAGCCATCATATGAAGATGACAATAGCCTAGAGACAGTGACTTCACTCACATTGACCTATACTAAGGACTTTATAAAAGGCTGTATGTACGACAGACGACAATATCACTGTGTGCTCTGCGCTGTATTATTATCACTCCACTGAGGACTTGCTGCAACCGTGTTCAATTACAATTCAATCACATTAAATCCTACAATGGGAGAGTTTTCATTTGTCTCTCACGCTATGGTGAGGCAGATGGAAAACTGATCCTCAGAGCCTCCACTATGCGTGCATATCGTTTAAATAAAGGTTGGCTTAGTGAAGGCTTCAGTTTATTGTTAGAGGAGGAAGCCTGTGGCCTGTGTGGGCAGGTGAGTGCGTCGGGAAATGGAGTGACATCTCAGTTCCTCTCAGTGGGTCCTGAAAGGACCTCACAATGCCCAGAATGCACTTTCATGATCCCAGAGTAGTAAAGAATGAAGAAATGGATAGATTATTCTGGATTGCTTATACAGATACACTGATATTACATAGAGACACATAGATTGTTGATAGCCTGTTCTCAAGTGTCACAATTTGAAACTGCATGAATTTCAAAATCCATTTACAATATACATTATATGCAAGAGGCATTACTTGTTACCTTACATTTCCATTTAAGGCACTGAAGCACTGATATTTATTTAACATGTCTGGGTTATTCTGATGATCTTGCACTGTGGCGACAATGCATAATTTCCTGCTCCCATTTGGTTGGTGTGGATTCAAGCTTATTCTCACCTCCTCCACTGTTCCGAGGCACTGCCACACCACATTTCCCTCTGCTTTAATGCGAAACCAAGACACAGCAGCCTTGTGTCAGGAAGGATGCACATCATTTCCACAGCTGCCCAGTCTCCTCATTTTATCTTTCCTTCTCTTTCTGCCCTGTTTCCAAACCGACACTGTCCTTCCTCATATATACGCTTATATAGCAGCTTTGATAGGAGCTTAGCACTACGGATGAGGAAAATTTGCATTCAATTAATTTATTCTCTTGTATTTCACTACATCACTAGTATATAGTGTAACTAGTACTATAGTTATGAGCAGTATGTACTTTCCCTGCATTTTGCTATAAAGTGTCGAATGCTTATCCGCACATCAAGAAGTCGTAGATGACACTGAGATGCATTTACTAACTTCCAAACTTGCAATTAGGGTTGTAAAAAAGAAATTCCTCACCTTCCGCATCAAGCTATATTGTCTAGCCGTGTTAACATGGTGTCAGCTTTTTATTGTGCCAGAGAGGCCAGTGGCAAAAATGTCACCCATAGGGTCTCGCAAACAAGGGAGGGCAATGGGGTGTATTAGGTTTCATCAGACACTCACGTCAGCACTACCACACTGCCACACAACAACCTGAATAGCTTTCGTCTCATGCGAGTTGTTCAAGGAGGTAGAGGTATGGCAAATGGGCCGAATCGATAGTCGAGCAGGTCCCAAAGGCGTACATGAACATGCTCTAACCCCCAACCCAACTAAATATCACCTATGTGTGCTGTCCCTAAACTCTGTGTGAAATATCAATCATGCAAACACTCTGAAATAAATGCAGTGGCTGTGCTTAACAAAAGTATGTGGCAAACTTATATCCCATGCTACCAACACAGTGTTTGAAACAATGGCAGCTTCAGCAGAATTAGTCAACGCGTGTTGGCATAATGTTAATGTAGAAATTACTCTTCTCATATGCTACATAATTTTTTAGGTTTGATAAAGCTGTATTGTGGGACTGTCGTGCAGTCTATGCATTCAAATAGAATGACATTTTTTTGTATAACGATGTGGAAATGTATCTGCCCTTGACCCAGAATGTTATCAGATCCTCACCTGAAACCCAAGACAAGGTCAAATGGAATCTGGCTTACCACGTAACACTACATATTAACATTAATTATTATTGTTTACATCGAGTTTCAAGTGCTCTTTGACAGGCATGACAAATCTGATCTAGGCCTGTTATTACCCCAGTGATGATTTTACCTCATTATGATATTATGATGTAGAAATGATGAGAGGATACACTAGTAGTACTTCCTTTAGGACAGTATGCTTTTCTTTGTTGTCTTCTTCCACCCATTTTGTCATTTTTGTGTTACCTGACTGTGTTCACCTGTTCTGTGTCTCGCCCTTGATTAATTTGTCTATTTATGCTTTGTTGTGTCACAGTACCATTGCATAGTACTCAATGTGCATTTATTGTCTTGTTAAGTCCAAGTTTTGTTTTCTAGTTCCAGTTCCATGTGTAATATTTCCTGTGTTTTGACCCACACCTGTTTCCCCTGTTTTATGATTATGGATCATTCTGGTTTTTTTTTGCTGTCTGCCTGTGTCGCTCATAATAGACTTTCACAGTGATTCTTGGATTCACCCAAATACAGCAAATGCAGTGTTTATACACTTGCATCCTGCCTTTACTAAGCGGACCTTAACCCCCTCAACAGGATTTCTTCAACAGAGTGATTAAATCTTGAGAAACAATGTGCATTTAGATTGCAATCTAAGATATAACATTACCAACAGCTCATCTTAATTATCGTCTTAAAACAAGCTTCATTTACTTAATCGCACATTTGTCATTTGTAATCATACACTGATTTACTGTATATGTCAAAAGAATCACAGAAGCACAGAACCTTGGCATATAGGACACCCTGTTGATGTTGAGTTTAAATGACGTCCACTCTAGGACTAAAGTGTACTTTGTGCTTTTTAGTAAAACTGCTTGTTATGGATGCAGCCGAATATTTAACTCTGGGAATAAAATAATAAAAGTAAAGCCAGAGCTTGTCAGACATCACTGGTGTTTTTACCTCTCAGCACAAGAGTCTTGTCAGAACCATCATTTAGAAGTGTTACAGAAGCAATCAGCAGACTGATTGGTTCACTTGGCTTTCAGAGTGACGACATCAGCCTATCCGAGGGCAGCACAATTGACCTCCGAAAGCCTGGAGAAGAGGAAGATGAATACTCCGAGATGGCAGAGGAGGACATGGACCCTGAAAATTGTATCCCTGATGGTGAGTACATTTTATAATGCCAGAAAGACAGTGTTTAATGTGATAAAATCATGCAGATCATCACCAGCATGTTTAGTATTTCACAGTAATCACAGGGTGAACATTTAGCATTACAGCTCTGCTATCATGCCGTGTTGCTAGAGATTTGTTCACTTAGCCTTGACAGAAGGACACGTCTTTGGCTTCACCTTCAAAGGCTATTTAATATAAAACATTAAACAATTAACAGACTTTTAAAAGGTCTATGGGGCATTATATGGCATATCCTGTGTCAGCAAAGATCTAAAAATGTCTGTCAGGATTGAAACACCCTGGCAATGTGAAGACTGATGCTGCATATTTAATTTCAAACTCATCGATCAACCAGTCAGGTCAGGTGTACTAAAACATGACCAATCAGCTGTCAGTATATGCCTTTAAGACAACCCTGGGCTTATTTTTGTATGTACCGAATGAAGAGCAGATTAATGTAAAATAATGCTTATATGAATACGTCATTTTATTACATGACATTTAGTGCCGACCAAAACACACATACTGTATTCTTTCAGAGGTATTTCATTCACTGGCACTAAGCCAAAATCAGGAGAATTCTGTTCAATTTCTTGAGTACAAAATGTCATACAGTAACTGTTTAAGATGAGTACAGTCAAATATTGCTTAAATGTAAATATGAATAAATTGGTCTTGTGGTGCAACAGATCTCCATGTTGCTAGGAGGTCGCGAGTATGAATCCTGACAATGCCACGGCAACCGATGGCCTGGAGAGCAAAATTGGCGACAGTAGCCAATTCGGAAACATCTGTGAGCTCATTTATGATCAAATATGATCAACAGTTTTGCTTGGAGTGTGTTTAGCTGCCCTGTGATGTAACATGAGCAGCAGTTCAAAACGATGCGGTGGCATCACGTGTCTTGAAGGAAACACGTGATAGCATTCACCTTCTCTAATTGGTAGTTGTCACGTGAGAGAGGTTGCAAATCGGCCAAATCGGGAGAAAATTGGGTTATCACAAAGTAACTGTACTGCCTGTGGATTAGTGGCAACCCAAACAAGTTAAATGAACAAGAAATGAGTTGTTATAATTGTCCACGGTATATTCTGAAACAGCGGTGTACACTAAACTTAACTCCATATCATGTTCCTCCAAATGTACATGACCTGCTTGTTTAAAGGAGGATTGGATAAAAAATTCAACAAATGCACAAAGTGTAAGGTTACATATAACTGAAAGAAAAACAGAACATGTTCCAGGATAATATGCATTTAATTGGCAATAGCATCTTTAGTTTCTGGTGTATTATTTCTCCTAAGTTCTTCAAGATAAGTAGAGAGAAAATTGACCAATATCTGACAGAAGGGGTGTCATAAAAATCTCTCTGTAAAGTACTGGTACTCTGTGTTCGTAGCATGTTTGCTGCCAAATCAGATCAGTCGGAGTAACTCCCAGTGTTTGCCATAGTCATTGAGCTGTGTGATTTTTACTTTGATAACTGTTAATTGCTTGACAAATGATGATGCAGGGGTGCTAAAATGTTTAAGGCTTCCTACAGAGAGCTAGAGCATCAGTACAAATTGAATTGAGAAGACCCTGCTACCATAATCCTGTTATTAAGTTTACAGGCAATAAGTTAATTTGGAGAAGCTCAAATGCCGGTAATGGAGACACTTCGACACCCAGGGGAGGCTCAAATGTGATTTTATGCTAGCGACCTATTGTTATAGATGGAAGGCTTTTAAAGAGTCATTGATGCTGCTTGAGTTCATGTCACATAACAGCCATGTATCACTGACCAACTCGATAAGTGTGTGATTACTGAAGACATGTACTTTTATCTGAGACTAAACGCTTGTTCAAAGCAGGTTAGAACTGTACCGTTTATGAGGAATGCTTATAATAATATGACCTCTTCATTTGTTTTTGTAAATACATGCACTCTTTTTTTATCGTACTGTACACAGGAAGTTTGTTTTCCCCTGTTTTCCCTTGCTAGTGTGCCTCCGTCATTTCCAGTGCTGCGATATCGACACTAGTGCGGGTCTGGGCAAGGTGTGGTGGCGGCTCAGGAAGACCAGCTATCAGATAGTGGAGCACAGCTGGTTCGAATCATTCATCATCTTCATGATCCTGCTGAGCAGCGGCGCTCTGGTGAGCAAAGCTAACACAAAATTCACACATTACCTTTAATGTAACCCAAAATATTACATGATAAATATTAATGTTGAACTTAATGTTAAGGTTTAAGCAGGAAAATCTTTTTACTTATGTAACTGTTTACACATGACTGGGGAAATATGCCCCCAATAATCTTCCCCGCACTTACAGCAACATATTTTTTTGACAGAAGTAATAGATTTGTGCCAGTAGTTTTATTTATACGTTATGGAGATTGTTCTGAGCAGAACCAGTAGACGACCGAACATGTAGTACTTTTACAGAGAGTAGTGGTCCTTTTAAGAGTTCTCCACAAAGGAGTCAATAAAAGTCTGAGCAAGAACAGTACATGGCTTCTGTGTAAAGTCTCGTAACCTCTCAGGCACTGCACAGCTACTGTTTGTCAGGGAAAAAAAGGCAGGAATAGAAAAGTTAGGCTTGCACTTTAGCTGAGTCAATTAAAGCTAGCATGGTCCCCGATTTCTGTGCTTACAAACATCATAATCAGGCTGACCCTGGAACAGTTTCCAGGAGTTTCTCTGTTAGTTGGCTAGAGGAGTCAGACCGCCTGCTTTGTGGTCAACATTCAGGATCAGGCATCTTCATGAGAGAGTTACGACAGGGCAACAAATGCACAGCTCTCAGCTGACGATAATCAATTTTAACACATGCCACAGGCAGCTTGAGATGCTGAGCGAAAATCTCTTTCATAGTTATCCATTTTCACATTGAGGAAATGGCGGTTGCTCTGCCAGAAGATTCCAAGGAATTCGACAAAGCTGGGAAAGTTTTCCACTGTAAATCAAAGATCACGTTGAAAGCATTTGCCATGAGCTGGTTGATCTATACAACACACATTTTCTTTAACCACCAACAGCTGCCTTTCTTAAAAGTGCTACACCAAGGAGTCAACAAATGTCAGAGCAAAAAAAAGCTCACCACTACTGTGTAATGTTGCAAAACCTTTAACTTTCGTACTGTGCACAACCTTCTTAACTGCACAGGAGTGCCTTTTGTTAGTGAGTGACTCACAAAGAGAGGCTAATGCCACTGGCCTGTCTGAGGGCCTGGACGCCATGTTCTAGACTGCCTGGTATTTTGGTGGCATTTACCAACACCTCCTCAGCAAACAGCTGCTCTTTCATACAGAGTTGAATGATCACTCATGAAAAGCAAAGTAAGCGGAAAAGAAAAGGGGGGGGGGGGGGCGTGTCGAACTTTGTTGAAACCAGTGGGTAGGCAAATTGCAACAGATGCTTAGTGCTGAGTTTCTTAATGACTCACTGTTTTGTGCACTAATTTGGATACGGTACATATAGCGCAGGTTATTTTGAATGTCTTGCAGTCATAAGTCAAGATATCCACACGTGACCCGCTTCTGAGTTACTGATCAGAAGGTCGAGCACCGCCAAGCTGCCACTTGGGCCCTTGAGCAAGGCCCTTAACCCTCTCTGCTCCAGGGATGCTGTATCATTGCTGACCCTGACCCCAACTTTCTAACAAGATGGGATATGCGATGAAAGAATTTCACTGCGCAGTAACGTATATGCGACAAATAAAGGCTTCTTCTTCTTCTTCTTCTTCTAATTTCTGCTTTGCCTTTTTTCCACAAATCCACAGCATATTAAAGTCTATAACAGATTCAGGTATCTTAAATTGCAGTTCTGACTATAGTGTCGGCTGTCAAATAGGTCGTTCATATTAAACCACTCATTCTAATACTAATGAGTCAAATGAAAACCTGGTTTTTGTTGTTATTTTTGCATTGTTTATTGCAAATAAGTGTCACAAAAGTGTTTCAGGTTTAAGGTAGTTGTAGAAGGAGCAATTCCAAACAGTGGACCTGTAGTACATTTTTACTACAGATTTGATGTACCATTTCTTTGCATTTACGTCACAATTTTAAGGTTTTCATTTGACTTACACTTGTACATTATCATCTCTCTAGTAACAGCTAATTCACAGGAACTCCATAATGTAATAGTATTAATATATAGATTTAAAAAATAACAACAACAACAACAACAAAGGAAAAAGTATAATTGTTGATGTGATGAAGCTTCCTGTAACAAGACCTTCATTTAACATCTATGGAAGGAGTCCCCAGTGTCAGCGCTTTGTAACAGTCAGGTTTTCTGCCACAGGAAGCTAGCTTGTTTTGCAGATGTTCAACAACATTAAATGTAACTGTAAATGATGAAAAAGGTTCTATAGAGTGCATCACTCATTAAAAAAATACATTTTAATTGTTTCATTTGAATCAATTTCAGGGTGTTAACGCACATCCTCTTCTCCATGATGTCCTGTCAAAACATCCTCTCGATGTTATCCCTTGCTTAATTGTACTGTTATATAAGGGTGTGCTAAGAGTTAAATAATTCGTGCTTTAGAAAGCGTCCCATTACATGTGAGTAGGTGGATAGTTAGTCATTCTTGCCCAGCACAGTGATGATGGAGGGTATGTGGAAGGCAGAGGAGACTCTGCGACACAATATCCAGTGTTTTCCTTGTCACTTCTCTGTCTGTGCACATTAATGTCAAAGGCACTAGACAGCCCAGCAGTTTTAGCAAGAACACAGGGTCATTGGACGTCAGCAGTGCATATTTAGCTTACAGATGCTGTCACATAAACTGCTAGTATGTTGCATTAACTTTATCTTAGTGCCATTACACACACTAACACACACTTTTGTCTTCAACTTCTTCTGTGTCCCGTCTTCTCTGGTGACAGGCATTCGAAGACATTTACATTGAACAGAGAAAAGTGGCCAAGACTGTGCTCGAGTTTGCAGACAAGATTTTCACCTACATCTTCATCCTGGAAATGGTATTGAAATGGCTCGCATATGGCTTTAAGAAGTACTTCACCAACTACTGGTGCTGGCTTGACTTTCTAATCGTTGATGTAAGTGATTTTTCATTTCATTATTACCTTTTGATGTGTGCGGATGACAATATTGTCTTAAACATACAGACAGCTCAAGAATTATTGGTAACCTTGGGTTAAAAAAAAACGTAGAAAACTGTCTTTGTGGTTAATTTTGACTTTGCTGGCAAATTAGCTGAAAAGAAAATCACGGTGAAACAGGAAGCCATGATCACTTTCGAGTTTCTAAACAATCAAGTAGGATCTAAATATGAGCATGCTTCAGTTACATTTTCTTCTTGTGAATTACTAGAGATCAATAACTGAGATGTAAATGGTTTTGTTCAAACTGCATTTAATCACAAAATGATAGAAAATTTGAACATTTTATTTTTCATTTACATTTTCATTTGATTAACATTTTTATTATCTTAGACTAATAGTACTTAAATTAAAGCTTAGACTTTTCTCACATGTTCAGTGTGCGTTTAACTGATTAATCACAAAGACATTTTTTCATAACCTTTTTTTTTTTTAACTGATCATTCCCAAAGATGCAGACTGTCTAATTTATATTGTTTTATCATCTTGCAAATGATATGTGTAATAAAACATATAAAGTTATGTAATTTAGGCAGAGTATTTAAAATACACATTTAAAGACTGATCATATAGTGGAACCTCATAACACCAAAGCTATATTGTGTATCTGACAGTGTTGAAAAAAAAACAAATGGCACTGTATATTACACGACATTGTAATGTGTAGGCTATAACTTTTAACGCTATAAAATGAGCCATTAGAGCACATACACTGTGCACACACATTAAAAACATAATAAGCAGGCAGTCTTCTATAGCAATATTAACCCCTTAACATTCTTTTAATATCTCCACAAATATTATGCACGAGACCAAATGCTTCTCCAGTGCTTGTTTTAATTCTCCCTGAAGAAATGATAACCCAAGGTTGTACTCCCTCAGTCCCAAAACAGACGGCCTATACTGTTCATAATTCATTTATTATGAAAAAAGTCTAAGCGATGTTTAGTGATTGTTCTCCATGGGCTTAAACATTCCCTTATCTTAATAACGTATCATGGCATAACGCAACAAATACAGAGCTCTCACTTTTCTTTTAAGGACTTGATTTCCTCTTGGAAGATGAAATTAAAGTCCGTCGACTATATCAGATTAGGAAAGCGCACTATACTACAGTGATCATTATGCTAGTCCATTTTCTATGTAGTTGTCTAATGAAATGTCATGTAACATTCTGTAACTATAACTTGAGGAATAACATGTAATCTTGGCATTAACTGAACAAACTACACTTCAATTTACACAGATTTCAGTGATTGGCCTGTTGGCGAGTGCCTTCAATTATGAACAAATTGGCACCTTGCGTGTTCTAAGGACCCTTCGGGCATTGAGGCCGCTTCGGGCCGTATCTCGCTTTGCTGGCATGAGGGTAAGGATTTCTCTGGCCGGCCCGTGCCACTGCCGGGCCACTTAAGCACACAGTGATGACTTCAGTAGATTAGTGATTGTTAGGTCAATCAATTAAACGTGTTCGTCCTCCCCAGGTTCTTAGAAGCCTTCTGCTGAACGAACACACACATACTTTCCCTCCATGTCTGTTCAGCACTTACAGGTTTTGTACTTTCTCCAGGACTGATCACATAGGACCTGCGAAACAGCAAATACAGCGGTTGAAACTATTTAACCACTGTTCTTTTCCCCAGCCACCTTGAGTCAGAGGCAGGAAGCCCTTTCCTTTTACTTCCGCAGGAAGTGCATGGACCCTTTGCCTGGCAGGATTTATCAGCTTGCTAATACAGCGTTTCTATCTTTTCTGTCTCCTCCATTCTCTGTGCCCCTTTTAGGTGTCTTTAATAAGCCTCGTAGCCAGCACACTAGGCTACTCTGACTTGGCTGCCATCAAATCACTTAGGACCCTCAGGGCTCTCAGGCCACTAAGAGCTCTATCCAGATTTGAAGGCATGAGGGTAAGAGCCTCTCTGTCTCTCTCTCTTTATTTCCATCTGCCACTTCGCTGTCCTCTGTCGCTATTTCCCCCACTTTCAATGCATTTTTAAGTTCAGTGCGTTTTTCAAAAGAAAAAAATTAATCAAAACTCAAAAGTACACTGTAAACACAAAGACTCAATACATACGCACAATTAGTATAACAGAGGCATGGGCATTATACAACATTACATTATAACAAGCCGATTCATGGCATTAGACTACAGTAAAGTCAAACTTGCACTCATTTAAAATGAATGATAAATAAGAAAGCGTTTTTCTCGTACTCAGATATTCAATAAATGTTATTAATGTTATGAAACACTAAGACTTACTACAACTAATAATCTTTATAAATATAAAAAATAACTAATTTGGACCTAATATTAGCTAATATTATTGAAAAGTCCATGCCTCAAAAGTCTAACTGTTATTTTCACTCTTCTTTTAAGTTGTAATAATGTCTGATCTATCCAATCCACAGTCTGACTGATTTGTCACTACATACTTCATATATTAACCGGACTTCACCAGACGGAAGTGAAACTCTTGCCAGTATTACATTTAATAATTACTGCACTATGTTTTAATCAGTATATTTCTGTGTAATACTGCGCTCAGTGTAAATGTATTGTATGCAGATGTACACCGCTCAGCTCTTTCAGTGTAACCAGTGTTAAATGGATCTATTTTATAAAACCATTAATATTCTGTTAAATGTATTTTTCTTTTTTCCTGACAGTATTCTATAGGAGTAACTCGGATATCACGATGGTAGCCTGGACTATATAATAAAGAAATATATCATGCTAAATAGGATCAATTGCACTAAAAGTAAAAATAATAAATGCAGACTGTACCATCAGTATTAAAGTAATTCCCAAAATCTTTCTTTTCCTTCAACAGGCATACGGTCAGTATTAGCTACAGTGGGGGAAATAAGTATTGGACGTGTCAACATTTTTTTCAGTAAATATATTTCCATTGAGGCTATTCACATGAAATTCTCACCAGACATCAGAGTTAACTCAAGAAATCCGGAAATATAAAGAATTCACAACATTAAAGTCCAGAAATGAAGTTATGTGTAACAGAGAGGAATGACACACATAAAAAGTATTGAACACGCTAACTGAAATTGATTTAATACTTAGTGGAGAAGCCTTTGTTTGTAATGACAGCTTCAAGATGCTTCCTGTATGAAGAAATTAATCAGCCGCAGTATTCAGGTGTGATTTTGGCCCATTCTTCTACACATATTGTCTTTAAATCTTGTTCATTTGGATTCAAGTCAGGTGATTGACTGGGCCATTCTAACGCCTTGATTTTTTTTTCTCTGAATCCAATTGAGAGTTTCCTTTGCTGTATGCTTTGGATCATTTGGATCATCCTGGTGGACGGCAGCAGGTTCTTCTCAAGAATCTCCCAGTAAAGGGCTCCATTCATCGTTCCTTCAATTATATGAAATCTGCTAGTACCATGTGATGAAAAACAGCCCCACACCATGATGCTTCCACCTCCAAACTTCACTGTTGGTATAGTGTTTTAAGGGTGATGTGCAGTGCCATTTCTTCTCCAAACATGGTGTGTAGAATGACAGCCAAAAAGTTCAATTTTCTTCTCGTCTGACCAGACTCCACTCTCCCAGTATTTCATAGGCTTGTCCAAATGAGTTCTAGCAAACTTTAAACGAGCTTCGACATGCCTTTTCTTTAGTAATGGAGTCTTGCAGGGTGAGCGTGAGCAGTAGAGTGCATTGCCTATTGTTTTCTCTGTGACGATGGCACCTGCTGCCTCCAGGTGTTTCTGGAGCTCTTTCTGAGTGGTCCTTGGCTCTTGGGCTACTCTTCTGACTATTCTTCTGACTCCCTGGTCAGAAAGGAGCTCCTGTGCGTGGCAGATTGATGACGGAGTGATGTTGCTTCCACTTGCGGATAATGGCCCCAATGGTGTTTACTGAAGGATTCACAAGTTTTGAAATACGTCTGTATCCGATTTCATCAATATGTTTTGTAACAATAAGGTCCTGAAGGTCTTGGGAGAGCTCTTTGCTTTTACCCATCATGAGATGTTTCTTGTGTGACACCTTGGTAACAAAAAGCCTTTTTATAGACCACCAATTTACTAACCCAGCTGATATTACTTTGCACAGATAGGGTGTATAATTACTTATGGATTTCAGCTGGTTCCTTGCCTTACCTTACCTTGGAGAACTGCTTTTTCTTAGCGTGTTCAATACTTTTTTCCCCTGTGTCATTCCACTTTATTACACATAACTTTAATTATGGACTTTAATGTTGTGAAAACTTCATATTTCAGATTTCTTGAGTTAATACTGATGTCTGGTGAAAATTTCATATGAATGGCCTCATTGGAAATATATTTACTGAAAAAAATGTTGACACGTCCAATACTTATTTTCCCCACTGTATGTATTATATTTATCTTCTCTTAGCTGCACAACAGTGCAATTTAGTCTTGGTTTGTGCATTAAAAAGTCATTAAAAAGTCACATTAACCCCCCTTGACACAGTTTGTTAGTTCAGCTTCGAATGGCTGATAATCATAATCAATGTGTAACGAATAAAGGGGTAATATGATGCAATTCTTGACTGTTTTCCAATAACAGCACATCCCGAATTGTTTTATTCCTCTTATACTGTAGCAATTTGTTTCCAAATTTCTATTCATTAAAGAACATCACATTATACTTTTTATTCATTTAAAGTTACATTTTATGTGGTGGAACGTTCACACAAAAAGGTTATGTTATTAACGAAAACAGAAACTGCAAAGTCCTCTGTCCTGAAGACTCTCCTGTGGCAGAGAAATTAAAGTAACAGCTTTATGTCTGAAACTGGAGACTCCTTCCAAGAATGTTTAAGCATCTCTTTACAGAAAACCGATATAAAACGACCACTATATATCTCCCTGTGATTTAGCAGAAATGCACAGAATTCCCTCTATGTCGCTGTAGGTCTGGCAAACACAATTAGACGTTACAGCATGTTAACTTCAACTGCTTGAGGCACATGGCCTTGTTTGCATGGGGAGAGAAAGTGCAGTCTCATTCAGAGGATCAGCTGTTTGGCAGATCTCTTTGTGACACTTCCTATTATCTGAAAAATTATTGCAGATACAAAAAAACAGAACTGGGATCAAGAACCAGGATGCTTTCTAACAAGCAGTACATAAATATGGGTCACTGTTTGTGTGTGTGTATATGTATGTTCTGTCTGTCCTGATGTTATCCCTGTTGTAATGCTAATCTACCCAACCACCAGTATTATTGTATTGTAGCTATGGATGCATATGACCATCACCATGATGTTTCTTCATCCTTCTTTGTGTCTTTTGAGAAATGGTTATTGGAAAACTGTAGATGCATTTGTTTATCATTAGTTTAATCATAAGGATTGTTAGTGAACATAGTGTTTATGTACAACCCCAATTCCAAAAAACTTGGGACGCTGTGTAAAATGTAAATATATGTAAATAAAAACAGAATGCAATGATTTGCAAGTCTCATAAACCCATATGTTATTCACAGTAGAACATAGAAAACATATCATATGTTTAAACTGAGGAAAAGTACCATTTATTTTATTTATTTTTTTAAAAAAAGGTCATTTTGAATTACATGGCCGCTACCCGTCTTTAAAAAAGTTGGGACGGGGCAACAAAAGGCTGGAAAAGTAAGTGTTACTAAAAAGAAACAGCTGGAGGTTCATTGGCAACAGGTCAGTAACATGATTGGGTATTAAAAGAGTATCTTAGAGAGGCAGAGCCTTTCAAAAGTAAAGACGGGCAGAGGTTCACCAATCTGCGAAAACCTAAGTCTACAATTTGCGGAGCAATTTCAGAATAATGCTCCTCAACGTAAAGTTGCGAAGACTATGAACATCTCATCAATTACAGTACATAAAATCAATATTGTATGCCCGTGATCTTCGGGCCCTCAGGTGGTACTGCATTAAAAACAGGCATGATTATGTAAAGGAAATCACTACATGGGCCCAGAAACACCTACAGAACTCATTGTCTGTGAACACAGTTCACTGTGCCATCCACAAATGCTGGTTAAAGCTCTATCATGCAAAGAAGAAACCATATAAACATGATCCAGAAACGCTGCTGTGTTCTCTGGGACAAAGCTCGTTTAAAATGGACTGAGAGAAAGTGGGAAACTGTTCTGTGGTCAGACGAATCGAAACGTGAAATTCTTTTTGGAAACCATGGACGCCGCGTCCTCTAAACTAAAGAGGACTAAAGAGGAGAGGGATCATCCGTCTTTTTATCAGCGCTCAGTTCAAAAGCCTGCATCTCTGATGGTATGGGGGTGCATTAGTGCCTATGGAATGGGCAGCTTGCACATCTGGAAAGGCAGCATCAATGCTGAAAGGTATATACAGGTTTTAGAGCAACATTTGCTTCTATCCAATCTTTACTTCTGAGAGACTCTCCAGGATATCCTTTTTATACCCAATCATATTACTGACCTGTTGCCAGTTAACCTAATTAGTCGCAAAATGTTCCTCCAGCTGTTTCATTTTAGTAACACTTACTTTTCCAGCCTTTTGTTGCCCCCATCCCAACTTTTTTGAGATGTGGTGCTGCCATGAAATTCAAAATGACCTTATTTTTTTCTTAAAATGGTACATTTCCTCAGTTTAAACATTTGATATGCATTCTATGTTCTATTGTGAATAACATATGGGTTTATGAGATTTGCAAATCATTGCATTCTGTTTTTATTTACATTTATTTACATCTTACACAGCATCCCACCTTTTTTGGAATTAGGGTTGTAAATATTAAATAACAATTTACAGCTAGTCTAAAACAGAATAGATGCTGTCCATTCCCTATCAAAAATCTACTCGTTGTTTGTATCCATGGGCACCAGGTGGTGGTGAATGCTCTGATTGGGGCCATCCCCTCCATCATGAATGTCCTGCTGGTGTGTCTCATCTTCTGGCTCATCTTCAGCATCATGGGTGTGAACCTGTTTGCTGGAAAATTTGGCCGCTGCATCAACCACTCAGGCTTCATCTACAATTCCTCACATATTAACAACAAGACCGAGTGCCTGGCTATGAACGATACCCAGTACTACTGGACAAAAGTAAAAGTCAACTTTGATAACGTGGGTGCTGGGTACCTTGCACTACTTCAAGTGGTGAGTGATCTTTTTCCTCGCCAAACACACACCCACACACACACAAACACACACACACACACACACACACAGCACTCAGTGTGAAACTTTCTTTTCTTTCTCTCTTGCACTTTGTCGCTGCCCACCTCTGCTTGTCCATGAGTACGAATCAATCAACAAGTCAGCGGAACTTTATTTTTAGCTATCACCGGGGCCCATTATACAGAATTTTGTTCTGAGCAAGAGTGCATGCACTTCGTTCTTCATTTTAACTTAGTTGGCACGGTAGCCTAGCAACAAGTCACTTAGCTCCTTTCCATCACCTTTTTCTGACTTGACTCAATACAAACCTTCCATTTGCGTCTAGAAATAGTCAGTCCTAGCCCATTCACAAAAGCCCTATAATTACTGATAACCAAGGCAAAAAAGGCTACTTGGTTTAAAAGAGGGCTCCCCTTCTATTCCCCCTCTTCTTTCTTTTCATTAAAAACAAATACATGCACTGGCTGGTAATCCATATTTTTCATCACTGGCTGAGGAAGCTTTTTATTTTCTCTTTACACTTGATTTGTAAAGGAGTGAACATTCAATTGTCCATTACTGACAGAAAGGTGGACACAGATATAAGGTTTTAGTTTCACACAATGAAAAGGAAGGGTGATGCTATAGGAATGTCCTGTAGACATTTACGTATTAACCGGAAACATGAACTTGCGACATTTGCATTAGTAATGGTTTTAATAAGCATATGCATGTGAAGTGTTGAAACCTGTGTTTAAGCCTGCTTTTTCCCCTGCTAAGGCTACTTTTAAAGGCTGGATGGACATCATGTATGCAGCAGTGGATTCCCGAGCTGTAAGTTTGGAACCTTAATTTTCTTAATTTTAACATTTTTATATTATTTAAGAAAAATAAATAATAAATAGTGGGTTTCTTTTCGATCCATAGTTACAACATAGGATCACACACACACACACACACACACACACACACACACACACACACACATATATATATATATATATATATATATATATATATATATATATATATATATATATATATATCATGCAGAGAAATGCTGTAAACCAAAGATGCCTTCAAAATAATGTTTTTACATTTTTTTTAAATACCGTAAAGAGCAGTAAACACTAGTCAATGAAACAAAGTCAATATTTGGTGTGACAAAAAAATAAAATAAAAATAAAAATAGCAGTCTCCAGTACAATTTGTGCTGTTTTATAAGGAAATTAGCTGTAAGTTTTATTGAGCATCTTGCAGAACCAGCCACGATTCTTATGGAGACTTTGACTATCACACTTACCTCTACTATTTTTGCAGCAAAACCCAGCAGCCTGACTTGATAATGTAGAAGTCATAAAATTAAAGAAATCTATAACAAAAACATAGGGTGCCTAAAACTTGTGCACAGTACTGTATATATATATATATATATATATATATATATATATATATATATATATATATATATATATATATATATATATGTATTTCAAATTCATACGCTAGAAATAAATGTGTCCTTGTCTAATTTGACAGGTGGAGGAGCAGCCAATTAAGGAGCACAACTTGTATATGTACCTGTATTTTGTGATTTTCATCATTTTTGGATCATTCTTCACCCTAAATCTGTTCATCGGTGTGATCATTGACAACTTCAACCAACAGAAACGAAAGATAAGTACCAATGTGTATTGTTAAAAATGGTTAACTGAAATTTGTTGCAAAGTATTACACAGTATAATATAATGCTATTATCCACACTATACATCAGTAATAACAGTGAAATCCTTCTGCACTTAGGTGGACAGGACATCTTCATGACTGAAGAGCAGAAGAAATATTACAATGCCATGAAAAAGCTTGGATCAAAAAAACCTCAGAAACCTATTCCTAGGCCTTTGGTGGGTATATAGCTATTATTCTTACCAATTATCCACAAAAAAATAGTGCAAACTACTTACTGGATTTATTTTGTGTAATTCAAATTTTAAACCACTATACACGATATACTAATGTATGACAATTTATATGTAGATATGCTCACATTAGCATTCTAACTACACATAGGTAGTTTTGATGAATATATACAAAATCAGACAATTGTGTGCTTCCAACTTTGTGGCAGTAGTTTGGGGAAGAACCACATGTTCAGGTGTCCACACACTTATAGCCATATAGTGTATACAAATGAAAGTGTAACAATGATGCAAATTGTACTCTCATTCAGAACACAGTCCAAGGATTCTTCTTTGACTTGGTGTCAAAACAAGCCTTCGACATCATTATAATGCTGCTCATCCTCCTGAACATGTTGACCATGATGGTGGAGACAGATGAGCAGTCTCCTTACATGGAGTCCATACTGTATAAAGTCAACCTGGCCTTCATCATCATCTTCACCACCGAGTGCATCATTAAGATTATTGCCCTCCGCTGCTATTTCTTCACCGTCAGCTGGAACATCTTTGACTTTGTGGTAGTCATTCTCTCCATTGTGGGTAAGACAAGGCAGGACTCTAACTGAGTGTTAGTGTATTTCACCAAACGCTGATTATCATGATATCAAGGGGGTATCAACTTCATCATAGCATTGATATTTGTTGGGTAGGTAGTCATGCTTGGATATAAAAGGAAGTCAATTGAAAGAGGGAAAAGAAATAATAATAAAAAAAGATGGTAATCTTGCATCCAGTGTATAGTAGGCTCCGCTCAAACTGGTCATAATGAACAGTAACATCCTGTTGATTTAGATGAACTGGTCATAATGAACAGTAACATCCTCCACAACAGCAGAATACACCGGAATCAAGCACTTCATCAGCCACATGGAGAAGATTAACTGTAAAGCCAACATAACCTTGGCTTGACTTATCAAGGTCTACCTCCAGCGCAGCTGTGCAGCACTATATCTACCAAGAAAGAGACAGACCATGCTTAAGTAGCAAGCCTGGCCAGTTTTGAGAGTAGATGTCCCTGATTGAAGAAAATAATACAGACAAGGGGTTAGCAAGGAGAGGGAGTGATCACCCCTGCAAAAAGGAGGGCCTGAGTTAAGGTGAAGGAAATTGCAGCAATCAAGTCTGCCAGCTCAGGCTTGCAAAGTGATTGAGGTTTGAGCCATCTGACAGTTGTTAGTTTGGAAAATGTATGGTTGTGTCCATTTTTCAAGTGGGCAATATTGCAAATCAAGCCAAAACACACATATCCATGTTTAGGATCATGAATCAGAAAAGGCGTGGTTTAAGGAATGGTTATGCTAACATGACATGGTTAGGGTTTATGGCTAATGTTGGACAATTTGAGTTGGCTTAGGGTTTGAGTCTTTTTTTTCAGAGTTATGGTCTACAGGGACATCTGAAGAATTGTATCTACATGTAAAGCTATGTCTCATTCACATTAACAAATGTTTTTATTTCACAGACTTATTTTACCAAATGAATGATTTTGTTTTTCATTCGTTCTTGCAGGCATTGTTCTCGCAGATATAATTGAGAAATACTTCGTTTCACCGACACTTTTCCGAGTTATCCGACTGGCCCGAATAGGACGTATCCTTCGCCTTATTCGGGGAGCCAAAGGAATCAGAACGTTACTATTTGCCTTAATGATGTCCTTACCTGCATTGTTCAATATCGGCCTCCTGCTCTTCTTAGTCATGTTCATCTATGCCATCTTTGGAATGGCAAACTTTGCCTATGTGAAGAAACAAGGTGGAATTGATGACATGTTCAACTTTGAGACATTTGGCAACAGCATGATTTGCCTTTTCCAGATAACGACATCAGCTGGCTGGGACAGCCTGCTCAATCCCATTTTGAATAACTCCCCTGAAGAGTGTGACCCCAATGTGCCAAACATAGGCACCACTGTCCGGGGCAACTGTGGGAACCCTTCAGTAGGCATTACCTTCTTTGTTACTTACATTATCATTTCTTTTCTCATTGTGGTGAACATGTACATTGCCATTATCCTGGAGAACTTCAGTGTGGCCACAGAGGAGAGCACTGAGCCGTTGAGTGAGGATGACTTTGAGATGTTCTACGAGGTTTGGGAGAAGTTTGATCCTGAGGCCACGCAGTTCATCGAATACGTTAAGCTTTCGGATTTTGCTGATTCATTGTCCGAGCCGCTGCGCATTGCCAAGCCTAACAAAATCAAGCTGATTTCTATGGACTTGCCTATGGTGAGCGGTGACAAGATTCACTGCTTGGACATCTTGTTTGCCTTTACCAAGCGTGTGCTGGGCGAATCGGATGAAATGGATGCTCTCAAGCAACAAATGGAGGAGAAATTTATGATGGCAAATCCATCCAAAATCTCCTACGAGCCCATCACTACAACGTTACGACGTAAGCAAGAGGAGGTATCATCCGTTGTTATACAGAGGGCCTACAGAAGGCATTTACTCCGGAGACAGTTGAGGCAAGCCTCATTCATATATCGACAGATCAATGTAGAGGGAGCTGCCAGCAGTGAGGATGACAGCCCACCAGAGAAGGAAGGACTCATAGCCTTCATGTTGAAGGAGAATTATGGACCTGAGACTGAGGCTCTGTCCTCGACCTCCTCACCGCCGTCTTATGACAGTGTGACAAGAGCCACTAGTGAGCTTTTCCAAGCTCTAATACCTGAGCCCAGGAACAGTGACCTGAGCAAACCTGACCCTGACACAGACCGTGAAACATTTCTATAACATTAAGTATAAAATGCTCTCTCACACATTAATCTTCTTGTTACTTTGGTTTTTGTTTACAGAATGTAACATAGCTCAAACAGCACTCAAAACTCTTGATACATGTGACTGTGCATCAAGATTTCAAGGTTTTTGTAGGACAAGTTGATGTTTTTAATTCTCCTGTGTTTCACATTTTGTTTGAACATACAGGGGCAAAGTGTAGACAGCTCACGTTAACTTTGCTTCCGTTTATATGCATGAGTGAGATTCTGCAGCAGTTAACTGCAGTTATATCACATATGTACTAATCATATATTAGATTGAAAGAAATACACTTTATCAACATTTACAAACTATGCCTGACCACCTGAGTTTATTAAAAGGTCTTACTTAAATTGGTGTGATTTCCTTTCGACAATAGATTTCACACTATGTAGAAAATCCAAGACGCTAGAGATATAGTCTTGTTAATGTTACCAATTACTTATATTACAAAAAAGAAAAAAACATATTTTTGGACACAATTAAGTATGAAAATTACTTCTGACAAGTCCGGGTTGTGTCACTAGCGATGAGAGGGGGAAGATGATAAGTGGGAATGTTTGACAGTACTTTCTTTTTTTTTTCCTCCACATTTTGCATATATTTATGTAAGCCAGTCTCTCACAAATAGTCTGGTCTGGTTACAGGATGCTATAATCAGGACTAGTAAAAGACAATCAAACACGACTCAGCAACGGTCTCTTTTGTACAACATCCATCTTCATCCACTGCTACCAAAAGACTGTACGGGCTTTCATTCAAAGTATCAAACACCCTGCACAAGTAAACATTTTTGTGTATTTATTTTAATTGTGAGTATTTATTTTGCATGTTGGAAAATGCATCGATTAGAGATGTAATGGCCATTTTTCTTTGTAAGGCTGAAAAAGAATTCTTATTTTGCACATACTGAGTTCAGCAATAATTTGCTACCTTTCGATAAAATTTGAATATTGATTTTAGATGTATGTTTCAATCCAAAAAAAAGAAAAAAAAGTGTCATTTATACTATGTCAACCTTATGTCTAAGGGGAATCTCTTGCTGGCTCCATGGCATATTCTTTACTGCAGAACATCTGTTTTGCATCATTTTGTTTTGTATCTCAGACTCACATTAAGAGTTTAATCCACTTGTCAGGTTAGCAAGTTTGTTGAAGGGCTGTTTTTGTAGCAATAGACCCCAAGTGTGCCTGGTAGAACTTAAATCCTGTTTTATTCCTCTTCACCAGTGCAAAAGACTCATAAAAGGCATGGTGAAGCTGTTTCACGCCTGAGGATTACATCAATAACCATATACATTTAATGTAATCCGATTATCTAGCTGAACTTATTGTAGTCTTCGATCCATTCGAGTCCATTCGAGCACAAGACATTACTTTCATCAATTCAAATGTACAATACAAGCAACCCTCATTAATAACAAAAGAGCATGGAACACAAAAGTGGCACAGATTCCCACTGTTAACCGATTTATACATAGATGTTATAAAAAAATATATTTAGATGTTCGCTATCATAACAGGAACATTGTTAGAATAAACACAGCTAATACTCTGCATGTATAAGAGTTGCGAAAAAAAAAACGAAGAAAAGAAAACTAAGAGTATGCTTTTAAGGAAATACAAAGGGCTTTTACCTAAAATGAAATCACTCCAACTTGAATGAGTGAAATACGAGACATCTGGAACGTTTGCATTGTCTTACAAAGATGACCGATCAATTGCTTCACCAACATGACAATGCAGAAAATTTGCTGGGGAAATGTATATTTTGTGAGTATCGAACACAAACCTGTCAGATACACAGAAGCAACAGATTATCCTGGTTCTCTCAGTAATCTACACAGCTGCGTGTATTTGGGGATTGCTTATACTTACACATGGTACCCGCTACAGTGAATAAATATTACACAAGAAACATTCTTTTCACTTCCTGCATTGAATAAGTATACAACGTCTTCAGATTAAAATCATGTGTAGCGTGAGGGTAATGTAGGTGCTGATATCCTGTTCTCTACTCTACAACGTATTACACCAGAGCAGACATGATAATCATGTTTCTTCACTTCGAAGCCTACACAAATACAAAAGATAGTAACTGGAATTCTTGTGGGGAAAAAAAAACTCCATTTGGTTAAGTTATTTTTTTGCACAGGAGAGGAGCCATATATTACCCAGAAGGAAGCTGTGTGTATAAGCCTGTATAATGTGAGTGTCAAACAGCTGAGAACCTATAAGTTAGCATAACTTCAGCAATGTGCTATGTCTTGCTGGATTTAATAACTGCAGGTGGGTTTTGTGTGATGGAGGTAGAATATATCGGTTTGACGTTTAGAAGAGGGGATCTCAGGCCTCCTTCTGGTGAGCACTTAGCATCACTCTCAAGCTGCCCACGTTTGGTTTTACAAAAC
Organism: Ictalurus furcatus; assembly: GCF_023375685.1. NCBI lineage: Eukaryota > Metazoa > Chordata > Actinopteri > Siluriformes > Ictaluridae > Ictalurus > Ictalurus furcatus. Next base: position 27,748,040 of record NC_071255.1, on the reverse strand, counting down.
CAAAGAGTCTATTCCAGTTACTTCAGCAAGAAGACGAGAGAAGGACAACCTGAAACAACTATGCTTGGAGGTGTAACTCTTATTTTTGCAATATTTAGACAAAGTAAAATAGAGAGAGGAAAATGTACACTACCGCATCACTGCAAAATAGTTCAAGATAATAAAAAAAAACTTTATCCTAAGCACTTGTACTGACAAGGACAGCTTAAGCAAAACATTTCATTTTTTTTTCAATTTTGGATTTAAATTATTCTCTGAAACGTCTGTTCATAACCTTCATACTAATTGATAAGCATTTACAGTATGCTCGGCAGGTTACAATATTGTTCACTAAAATGCAACAGCTATAGTATGGATTTATTAAGTGGGATGGCACTATTACACTTTTTTTTTATTTTATTGCAGAAACGTATGGATGATGATCGCATACCCCCCCTCCCCCATCCCCACCCCCCAATAAAAAACCCCACATCCATCAGCACATGTACAAACAATGTAACAAATGACTATTTCTACTGTCCATAATAATGCTTTGGTACCCAAGTTGATTGGAGATTCACACAATATGTATTTAATCACCCACAAATGAAGCACAGGGAAACTTTTCTATCTGCTGTACGTTTTAAGATGCCAGTTTGTGCAATACAAGAGCAGATACAGGAATTAAAAGGCATATTTTGTCTATGCTTTGCATATATGATGTATAAATATTAGTTATCTGAAAGCGGTGTATTTTATAAATAGTAGAATTTGCTAAAGTTGTCATTTTTATTTACATTTTTTCCTAAGAACATTCAGTGATCAAATTCTGATGCTGCTTAAGGGAGCTAGAACGGAGTGTGATGAAATAGTGAAAACTGATCTAGTATCAGGCTTCGAGGCTAAAAATTCTAGCTATAAGCCGGTACGGATGACCAAAACAGAGCCACAGTCAGCAACTGGAGTCCTAAAGGTATATATTTTGGAGGTTCTCTGAGGACAGAACATAACACGGCCTCAGTCATTTGCCCCTTAAATAATTATGTGCCTGTTTATTTATGTATGTATTTATTTATTTATTTTTTACACTATTAGAATGTGCATGCTGCAATATGACAACTTGTTTTTTCAAAGAACGGTTTCACATTTGTAAATTTCAGTTGTGTGACTCCCTCCCTCCCAATTGTTTGTTTAAAATAAAAGGAAATGCAAAGGAGATACTGTCGACTGTAGTCCTCGTAATCAGGACATTTAGAGAGATCCACGTTTTTTTGAAAAGCATTGTGGCCAATTAGAATATGTATATCTATAGTCCAATAAACAACATGATTTATTGCCTTTGTGAGCATGTCTCTTTTACCCCATTAAACACCTATCATTCAACTCTTATACAACACTGTTATTTCATATTGTTCATTAACCAGATCAACACATAATATTTATTACAAATGCAACACTTATGGACAGTTTTAAGTCACATACTCCATGTACTCCAAATACTAATGGCATTGAAGAGCTAGTTTATCTGCCTGCCTGCAGGTTTTTGCAGTCTGTAAAGGTTGAGACAGTTGTCACATTAACTCAGCGCATGTTGACATTGTGTTGAACTGGAAGCCAGCTACCCTACAAGCCCTTGTTCATCAGTTTCCATCTAGCGACTCCTTATACCACAAGGCCACACGGTACAATCCTCAAGCATGGGACGCAAAAACAAAACAAGGGTGTTCGTAGAAGGGCAGCATGGAGGAAACCACTGCTTATTAACATGCCTCTGAAATCAAATTCAGTATTTCAGAGTTTTTTGTACCTGTCCCTTAGTTTAGATATTTTCCACTTTAATCTGGTGGGGGGAGGGGGGTATTCTCATGTTAATTCTATAGTTCTTCACTTCCAGAATTTGTGCAATTCTTCATGATCGTCTAGTTAAATGCTCTCTAGAACCATATACACTATATGGCCAAATGTTTTTGGACACTTGGATTATGGATCATACGTATATGTACTTGTTGAACATCCCATTACAGAGTTAGTCCCTCTTTGCTGTTATAATAAGCTCCACTCTTCTTTCCACTAGATTTTGGAGCGTGGCTGTGGGGATTTGTGCTCATTCAGCCACAAGACCATTAGTGAAGTCAGGCACTGATGTCGGCCAAGAAGGCCTGGGGTGCAGTCGGCATTCCAGTTCATTCCAAAGATGTTCAGTGGAGTTGAGGTTAGGACTCTGTGATGGACACTCGAGTTCTTTCAATCCAGCCATTGCAAAATGTGTCTTTGTGAAGCTCACTTTGTGCACAGGAGCATTGTCATGCTGGAACAGGTTTGGGTCTCTTAGTTCCAGTGAAGAGAAACTGTAACAAAGACATTCTATACGATAGTTCAAACTTTGTGGCAACAGTTATAGGAATAAAAACATATGAGTGTGATGGTCAGGCATCCACATACTTTTGGCCATATAGTTCAAGCCCCAGCACTGCCAAGCTACCACTGCTGGGCACTTGAGCAAGGTCTTTAACCCTCAATTGCGCAGTTGTATAAACGAGATAAATGTAAGTTGCTCTGGATAAGGGCGTCTGCCAAATATAATGTAAATGTCCCACCCCTGAATGCTGGCTGTGCTTCTTCCAGTACACTGGAAGAAACCAACACTTGGTTAAGAAAAAAAAAATGATTGGAATTTATTCATTTCAAAAAGCACGGAATTTGCACTAGGTCATAGTTATGTGACAAGCACTTCTCTGAGGTGTTTTAATAACTTGGGGCTCTTCATTGCTGGAATTGGCGTCTTCCTCAGGCTGAGCAAGAATTGATTCCGTCTTTATACACAGTCTGGGCTTTTCCATCCGTAAAAATTAGTAAAAGGCCCTTGTTAATCTCTTTGCTGTTCTCGCTATTGTCTGGTTTGTTAACCAGGTTTGGTCCCTGGGGCGGCTGTGGTTCAGGTGGTAGAGCGGGTTGTCCACTAATCGCAGGGTTGGCCGTTCGATTTCCGGCCCACATGACTCCACATGCCGAAGTGTCCTTGGGCAAGACACTGAACCCCAAGTTGCTCCGGATGGCAAGTTAGCACCTTGCATAGCAGCTCTGCTACCATTGGTGTGTGTGTGTGTGTGTGAGAATGGGTGAATGAGATGCAGTGTAAAGCGCTTTGGAAAAAAGCGCTATATAAGTGCAGACCATTTAAGATTTCACACTTCCTTCCTGTTTCAGAAGGAAATCAACATACAGCATCAAATCACAGCCACTAAGCCATTTATTTAGCGGAGTGCATTTCAGAACTGCCATATCAGTATGATCTCTGCAATCCCGCTGAAGTATGTAGCTTGACCTGAAGCCAATCTTTCTGGGAAGCCATTCCTAACACTTACATGAATAGAAAGCCTTTACAGACAAATGGTTCAAAATACATCTTTTAGTACTTCATACTGCATGTCTGCAGGAACACAGAAAGTGTGTAGTTGTCTATAAACAAGGGCTCTACATCAGTAACCTTTACTGTATAAACCATTTATTCAATAAAGACCTTTTACTCTAAGCAGCAAGCTTTTGTATTGATTACTTAATGGAACTTAATGTAACAATGTATTTACTCAGTATTGAAACAGCGCTTAATATTAATATTTAATCATATTAATGGCAACTGAATAACTGTACACTACAGGATTATTACACTGCACTTCTGGCTGGGCTCTGCTTAAAACAAACACTAATGATTGACATCAGGTACAAATCCTCTGGGTGGCACTGAAGGTTGAGACAAGCATAATGTGAATTGTACACTATATGGCCAAAAATCTGTTGACACCTGACCATCCCACTCATATATGGTTCTTCTTCAAACTGTTGCCAGATATTTTGAAGCACACAATTGTATAGAATGTGTGTATGCTGTAGCATTACAATTTCCCTTCACTGGTACTACGAGGCCCAAACCAGTTCCTGCATGTCAATACCCCTGTGCACAAAGCGAGCTCCATGAAGACATGGTTTGCCAAGATAGGAATGGAAGAACTTGAGTGTCCTGTACAGAGCCCTGACCTCAACCCCACTGAACACTTTTAGGATGAACTGGAATGCATCGCCCAACATCAATGCCTGACCTCACTAATGCTCTTTTGGCTGAAAGAGCAACACACTCCAAAATCTAGTGGAAAGTCTTCCCGGAAGTGTGCAGGTTATTATAACAGCAAAGATGGGACTAAATCTGGAGTGTGATAATTGGGTGTCCACAAACTTTTGGCCACTTAGTGTATCTCACTGTATGATATGTATTGTAATTAAAAACCTAGTGTGCACCAGGAAACCAGCAGGGTACAATTTACAGTGCTAAGTTTAAGCTTGTGAACACTTAACACACCCTGTGCTGTCAGCTTTCTCCTTGTCAAAGCTACTAGGGCTATCATTTTACTTAGCAAACACACACACACACACACACACACAGCCGACTTAGATTAATTTTATATGGCAGGAGAGGTTAACAGAAGAGGCTTGGCCCGCCTAAATAATAATTGTATGTGGGTGTTGAAGAGTGAGCTGGAGCGTGCGCTTGCAAGACAGAATATTTGGCATAACTGATCTACATGACAATTCCCAATTAAGATCTTGGCTTGCTTTAAGCATATATTCAAAATGAAGCCTGACTCACTGAATTGGTATTAAAGGCGCTCTGTGATGATTGGGTATAATAATACCAATCTTTATTTATACACCAAAATCACAAGGTACTTTAGGTATGGAGGATTAGTATATTTAGTATAAAGCACATTAAGGAAACAATCTACAATTATTAATACATTTGTTATTGAATGTATTTGCTGTTGCTATGCTGAATGTGTGACAATTACAGGCTTCTTCTTCTTCAAATCATGAAATAAAATGTGGTTTAATGAGACCATAAATCATAAAAAGTTGATTTAATAAGATGAAAGTCCCTTGGCCAATCACATATTAAGGATATTAATAAAATAGTGTCTAGATTGTATCAGAGATGAATGAACTCAGAAAACGAACAGACTACATTTGAATAAAATTGGAAAAAGAAACCAAATTCCTCATGACTGAAAAAATATCATATCACTAAAACACAGAGTGTGTCCACAAATCCTATAAGAGTTCTTCTACGGGAAAATATGAGGTAATCCACCTTTATTGCCAAAAGTATGTGGGCACCTGACCATCACATCCCTATGTGTCCATTCCAAAACTATGGGAATTAACATGGAGTTGGTCCCCTTTGCTGCCATAACAGCCGCCAATCTTCTGGGAAGGCTTTCCACAAGATTCTGGAGTGTGGCTGTGGGGATTTGTGCTCATTCAGCCACAAGAGCATTAGTGAGGTCAGGCAGCGATGTCAGGTGAGAAGGTCTGGTGCACAGTTGTCGACGCTCCAGGTCATCCTGAAGGTGTTCAGTAGGGTTAAGGTCAGGGCTCAGAGGTTCTTCTACATCAATCTTGGCAAACCAAGTCTTTATGAACCTCGCTTTGTGCACAGGGGAATTGCCATTTTGGAACAGGTTTGCTCTAGTGATACCACTAGTGATGTGCCTGATGACTCCAGAAAGTTCCACCCAGCAAAGAAAAAGTGGTTTGCATCTAAGAAACTAAGAAAGTGAAGCCATATATTGATATTTAAGAGGGATGTTTTGAAAGACATTTGGAGAAATGGTTTAATGCTCAAGACTAATTTGTCAGCCCTAACTTAACCCTAACTTGTCTAGCTTGTATTTACAAGATAACAGGCATTTACAAGTGCATTATCAGTTATTTTGTAATTTTGATATAACTATGAATGTCATTCAGTGGATCATGTCTACAAGTGTGCTATAATTTTAATAATGTCTATCTGATACACTTCTGAGTAATATTTGATGATTTGTAAATGCTGAACTAAATGTATGTTGGTTATATCATAGTCCGGAGTATGAAATGATGCCAATAGGTCCAATAGAAAACCTGAAACATACCGACAATCCAGTGCAAGCAATAGGCCACAGCATGGATATAGCAGGCAAAATCAACATCCAAGTACAGCACATAGCCATATTGCACAAGTGTTACCCAAGTTAACTTGTCTTGCAACACATAACAATTTTATCCCACAGTAGTTAAAGTCTTGGCAAATGACACATAAATCTTGTGATGACCGTCTCACATGTCGGCACTCGTCTCCTCAAGAAAGTCACCCAAAAGGACTGTGAGCACACATGCGTGGTATTTGTACCAAGACACACACACACACAGACACTTCCCCGAGTGTCAACACTGCACTTGTATGACTCCTCAGAGAACCTTGGTAAGCTTTCCAGGTCAGTCAGAGCCTCCAGAGATTAGGTTTCTGCAAATGTGAACAAGACGATGGCATCAGCCACTGTACAAGTCACACATTTTCAAGGTTTTTAGAAATTTTCACAATTATCCTTGTTTTAGACAGAACAATTACATTCATGTCTACAATATTATTTTGCAATCATTGTATTCATATGTTTCCCATTTTAGACAGAGCAATTTTGCCATTGTTTAGAGAAAGGGCTCCTTCACGTCACTTCACTGACCAGCTTATCTTTCAAAATGTAACTGTCACTAGACACCACAGCGTGTTCTGTTCTCCTTAATAATACTCAAATCTATGCTTAAAAGAAAGAAAATAAATGACTCTAGTCTGCAATGACCTTTACTTTGTCAAAGCAGTGTTGAACCAGTCCGCCATTTAAAGGACACTACCGTATATACAATATATAAGATATCCCAGTGAGCAGCAGTGCATTGTGCGGCAAATACAAATAAAATTCATATGCATGTGTTTTGGCTTGGCTAGTACCCATCACACTTCCTTTCAGCATTATACTGATGATATCATTTGGCAAAGACTCACTGAGAAGAAATCTCAGAGGAAGCATGCTTGGCACTCAGGGTTTTGCCTGGGGTTGATTATAACTGTGCACAACCTTATTACAATAAGAACAAAGCAAAGTTTCAGCAAGAGTACTCCTTTCAATACAGGACACCGAAAAATAACAGTAAAAAAAAAACAAACAATATCAGCAGCTGTGGGTCAGGAGTGTTGGTAATGCAAAAATAATCAGACAGTACATCCTACTACTTCTTTTTTTTCTTCTCCTTTACCCTGCTCACTTCCTAGTCTCTCCATTCCTGGTTGTTTGTAAGCGGATGAGTGTGGGCCCAGGAGTGTGTTGTTTGCTGTATGGGGTTACTATGAGAGCAAAGTCCTGATGAGCTCCCTGGACGGTGCTGGAGGATGAGTGTGTTCTCTCAACAGGGAGCAGTGACCCTGCCCTCAAGAGGCTAGCCCTCTTGCTTCAGTCCGGCTGCATGTGTACACACACACACACACACACACCTTAGTGAGAAAATTTTGTGAACACTTTGGAATTCTCTAGACTGCTGCAGGCATGGCGCATATAATACGTTATGTATACTTTAAAGACACACACACAAAAAAAAACAAAAACATTTAACCCTAGGTTTTTGTGTTTCTGATTATTTAAAATGATTTGATCAATAAACATATGACTGTCGAATAAAAATGATTGAAAATGTTTTGTTTTTTTGTCTTTAATTTATTTATTCATTTTCATATGGTTCATTTACATGTGATTCATTTACATGAGATTCATTTTCATGAGATTCATATTCAAGTGATACATTTTCATGTGATTCATTTACATATGATTCATTTACATGTGATTAATTTACTAATTTGCTTCTCTTTAAATCCAGTTTTAGACTGTGATATTACAAAGGTCTTTCCAGATTATTACTTGCTACACTGTATGAGATAACCCCAGTAAAATTCCCTGAATTCTACAATATAATTTGTTCACCATGTTAGGTTTAAATCCACTAAAAACAGATTCGCAATTAAATAACATTACATCCTTCAAAGCATTGGCATGTTCTGCTTACTCTCACAATCCTCCAAACTCCCACACCCAAAGTCTCTATAAACAAATGAGACAGCAGTGTATCCTACAGAAACCGAACGTTGTCCACTATGTGAAAACAACTCGGAGAGTAAGCTGAACTAACCAACAAAATTACCAAGTCTGATAAACAGTCTGCACACAATAATATATAATGTCCTTACCTTTTAAAGATTTGTAACAAATAATATAACAGTGTAGCACGTAAAGCCGAGGAGATAACACTAATACAATTAAATAAACAGAAACTCTAACCTGGTCAGAGCATCAAAACAGAGAAGCACATTAATACAGAAGTAAATTTTAAGGAATCTAGGTGGAGTAATGCAACGACATTATCTTCAATAAAAATCTGAATTCTGTAGAGCTGGAAGTCCGAGTGCAAAAAATAAAAATAAAAGAAGAGCGAAAAAGTCTCCGCTGTGTAGATGATGCAGTTCACCCAAGAATTATATATATATATATATATATATATATATATATATATATATATATATATATATATATATATATCAAGAGTTTAACATAGTCTCCTGCTTCCTCTGCTGAAATAAAGTCCTTCTGAACACCGTTATATGTAATGCGGAGCCGAGCTGAGTGAAGTATTCCATAGCGAGCGCCCTCAATACCATACAATATCTCCATCTCTCTCGCACGGCGTAAAATGTCAACACAGTCACTGTGATAGTGGAATCTGCACACAATAGCTCGTGGTCGTTCACCAGGCTTGGGCTTCGGCTGAAGGGTCCGGTGGGACCGGTCCAGAACCGGCTCTTTCTCCAGATCAAACGCCTCCTTTAACAAGGCCGCTACAGCAGCAGTTGTACAGGTGTCAGCGCCCTCTGGAACTCCGACTATCGTTATTGCGCCGTGACCTTGACTCCAAATCCTCACATTTATTCTCTAATTGAGTCACGGTCGCAGTGAGAGACTCGATAGTAGTCTGCATGTGAACTATGTCATCGGTGCAACCGGAGAGAGGGTGCTCCATTTCCACAACAGTACCTTTCAGTGTTGACATGGTAGCCTCGGTAGCAACTTTATCACTAGCCAGTTGTGTTTTCACGGCCTGCAGGTCAAGCTGGATAGTAAACAGCGCTTCCCCAAGAATCTTCTGGAGCTCCTGGAACTCCTGGAGCTCCTTTTTAAAAAATATCGGCGATGTCCTTCCTCAGTAAAGCCAGCAACTCAAGCCTGAGTGCGACAAAGTTAAAATTGCAAACAAGGAAACAGAGTAGAATAAGTCAAAATATATTGTATGACCGAAAAGCGCTAATTAATTACAATTTTAATCGAAATCAGCAGGAGCCTCCAACTTCGCGTCCTACTCCATCGAATTCCGAATTTGTTTTGTTTTTTTAATGATGACTGAGAATTGGTGAGCTTCTGAAGCTTCTGTGGTCCTCAGAAACACTTCTGATTGTGCCATGGTGCTCAACATTCCAGGTGAAAAGAAGGTAGCTTAAGTCGTATTTTATACAGGTAGAGTGACCACCTGAATTGAGCACAAGGTCTTAAAAAGGGATAAAAAGATATACAATAACATCCATTTTTTATACATACACTCACTGACCACTTTAATAGGAACATCTGTACACACACTTATTTATATAGTTATCCAATCAGCCAATAGTGCAGCAGTGTGATGCACAAAATCATGCAGACGCAGGTCAAGAGTGTCAGGTAATATTCACATCACATATCAGAATGGGGACAATGGATTTCAGTGACTCTGACCATGGCATGTTATTGATTCTAGATGGGCTGGTTTGAGTATTTCAGAAACTAGTGATCTCCTGGGATTTTCACACACAATAATCTCTAGACTCAGAATGTTGCAAAAAAAAAAAACAAAAGCTTGAGGAAAATGGGCTACAACAGCAGGAGACCACATCAGGTTCCACTCCTGTCATCCGAGAACAGGAATCTGAGGCTACAGTGGGCACAGGCTCACTGAGACCGAATAGTTAAGACGGTAAAATATCACTTGGTCTTTTTCCAATATTCTGCTGCCAGTTTCATGGTAAAGAGTGGTTGTTTGAGTTAACATAGCCTTCCAGTCAGCTCGAACCAGTCAGGGCATTCTCCTCTGACCTCTCTCATCAACAAGGCATTTTTTACTGTAAGTAAATGTATATCATTTATATACAGTGCCCTCCACTAATATTGGCACCCTTGGTAAATATGAGCAACGAAGGCTGTAAAAAATTGTCTTTGTTGTTTAACCTTTTTATCTTTAGTTTAAAAAAATCACAAAAATACTCTGCTCTCATGGATATCAAACAATTGCAAACACAACACAGGTTTATCAAAAAATATATATTTTTGTTAAATATCGGTGTGCAACAATTATTGGCACCCCTACGAATTCATATGAGAAAAATATATTTGAAGTATATTCCCATTGATATTATTATTATTTTTTCATTACACCTGGATGACTAGGAACAGGAAATTGTTCAACCATGACTTCCTGTTTCACAGGGGTATAAATATGAGGTAACACATTCATAATCATTCCTTAATCATTTATAACAATGGGTTAGACCAAGGAATATAGGTGTGATGTGTGCGGCAAAAGGGTTTTTTTATTATTATTTATTTTAACAAAATAACAAAAGGTTAAACAATAGGTTAGACAATTTTTCACAGCTTTCTTTGCTCATATGAAGGGCACTGTGGAGAGCTGAGGGCACTGTGGAGGGCTGAGCGCACTGTAAACCTAATTTGCTTACACCCCTCTCACACATCAAACCAGTGTAGAATACAGTCTGCAGCTTGAGGGTTTTACTAGTAACAAATATTGCCCATGACGTCACAAGATTACGCAGGTAACGAGAACAATAGATCAAATAATTGTTGTGAGAGAAAACGAAAATGTGCACACAGCAAAAGAATTTAGGGAATGGCAAATTTCCCTTTAATTTTTCACAAATGTCCTAGATACAGACAGGGACAACTTTTCCTCCACTGGGTGTGTTTTTCCCTCAACATAATCTGGGTTAACAAAATTAAAGTGTTGTTTTCAAAACTTTACCATTAAGTCCTTAACCAAAAGAGGAATGTACAAAAGTTACTAAATTATGTCATTTTTTAAAATCAGAATCAAGCTTGCCAAATCTAATCTCCAGTCTCAGTATACTTCAGTTATATCATTTCTCATTAGACCAGATAAATTCAAATTACTTTAACCTGATCTCATATAAAACAAGCATAAGATTATAATAATTAAATGAAAAATATGAATAAAGTTATATAAGAAATGGTACGCCTCCGAATCCCACCCCTAACCCTAATCTTCAGCTTTTTTTACACATTAATTTGGGTTAATTCTTACACATTTCCAAGTGGAAGATCATGTCATTTGGGATCATTTTTAAGCCTGAGTAACATTTATAGCAAACGAACAGGGCATCCGGAAAGTATTTTGTTTTTTTATTTAAAAATTATTATGTTACAGCCTTATTCCAAAATGGTTTAAATTCATTATTTTCCTCAAAATTCTACAAACAATACCCCATAATGACAACGTAAAAGCAGTTTGTTTGAAATCTTTGCAAATTTATTAAAAATAAAAAACAAAAAAAGCACATGTATATAAGTATTCACAGCCTTTGCTCAATACTTTGTTGAAGCACCTTTGGCACCAATTACAGCCTCAAGTCTTTTTGAGTATGATGCTACAAGCTTGGCACACCTATTTTTGGGCAGTTTCTCCCATTCTTCTTTGCAGGACCTCTCAAGGTCCATCAGGTTGGATGGGGAGCGTCGGTGCACAGCCATTTTCAGATCTCTCCAGAGATGTTCAATTGCATGAGGAAGATTATAGAATGCACATGAGACAAAATTCATAAATTGTTCATAAATCAAGCAATAGAAAACAAATATCTGAAATGCCTACATCAGTGAACATCTCTAATGAACCTGCATGGAAGAGTCAAGAGGTGTATTTTAATCCAGGGCACAATGAGAGGGATGATTAGAAAGGCAAAAATTTCTCCAAGTATTATGGTTGGAGATTTGCAGAAGATTTTGGTATGTTTGAATCACAAAGTCTCCAAATTAAACACTACCTCCATGTCAACAAACTACACTATGTTATGACCAAACATTTGTGGACACCTGACAATCACAATCATATGTGCTTGTTGAACATCCCATTCCAGATTAAGTCCCCCTTTTTCTGTTATAATAACCGCCACTCTTCTGGGAAGGCTGTCCCATAGATTTTGGAGTGTGGCTGTGGGGATCTGTGCTCATTCAGCCATAAAAGCTTGAGTGAGGTCGAGCACTGATTTCGGCATCAGGCCTGGGGTGCAGTTGACGTTCCAATTCATGCCAAAGGTGTTCAATGTGGTTGAGGTCAGGGCACTGTGCAGGACACTCGAGTTCTTCCTCTCCAACCGTGGAAAAGTTCTTTGCTTGTTTGTGATTTAATGCCATGCCAGCTACCATGGATAGATTTTAAAATGTAGCAAAATTTGTAGAATTTACAAAAGGGTTTTTTTCCCCCCAAGATTATCTCCAAGTAAAATTCTAAAACTAAATCTGGCATCATTTAATTACAAATTACATGAAGTAGACAAAGAGTTTTTAATGAAAATCTGGCTACATGGTTGAATTTCCCATGAGGACAATAATATAAAACATCCACAGAAACACCCACATGATCAAATCCACACAAAAATGGTTCAATGACGACAAAATCAAGCTTTTGATATGCCCATTGAACAAAGTGCTATATACGTATATATTTTTTAATTTTCTTTGAATAAAGAAATTTCGTGAGATCTTTCCAAAAGGTACCAATAACTGTGGCTTTGGCTCTACATAACTTATCTATATGTTTACTGTATTTGCTGAATTATAGGCTTTAAGATGTGAACTCTATCCACACCGCTATGCTAGGAGAGATGTTTAATGAACCAACAGTGCATTACATTTTCTTACACAAACCACAATGTTGTCTTAGGGTTATTTTTTTGTTTGTTTGTTTTCTTCTTGATAAATTACACATCTGACTTTTTATCAAGGGACCAATTTATCAAGTTGAGGTTCAGCAACAACATTTGTCCTAAGGGGGGGGCAGTTGAAGAATACCTATGAGCATCTTCACAGTGATCTTTGCAATTGACAGCACAACATATTGAGACCCCTTTGCTCATTTGTTTGAAAAATCCCTGAATACTACAAGTTTAACATGTAACTCACAAAACTGTGCAAGCACCCAAGCAAAGGATGGGGAAAATGGGGATAGGGCCCAAGAGACCATCTCCTGAGAAGAAAGACTGATTCCCAGATGGCTTCCGACACCCCATATAAATGCACTACACAGTGTAACATAACAAGAAAGGTTGCTACACCTTATGTAATTCATTATAAATCCAATAACAGCCATGAACATGCACCACACTTTCCCATTAAACAGCCATGCAGTATTCCACACTGCAGCACCTGCACACAACTTATGGTTGTGCAACAAGTTGTTCATATTTGTATCATTCAAACATCTATGAAAATAATGTACTTCTTTTAGAACCCTGCAAAATCTTTTCAGGAGATTATACCTGTAAATACTGTAAGTCCAACTCACATGACTTCCGCCAAACTGAAAAAAAAAACAAAAAACAAAGCAATGATGAAGGCCAACATCTCTGTCTCAGAGGACACACGGAGAGAGCAACAACAACCAACAAAAGCCAATCAGACAAGAGAATGTGCGCACTTCCTCTTTCTCAGTCACATCAAAGTAAGTTCCTTTGAGGATGTAACCTGTCCCCAAGGATGCCTGAAGTCAGCAGCCTTTTTTCCATCCCATGTCTTGTAGGATGATAAACTTAGACTAATTCAACAAGGCAGCTCATGAAGAGACGGCTCTGGGATTCTCACTGCTCCGTGAGCAGACCTTCACAAAGTCAATCAAAAGCAAAATATCCTGACCAATACATTTTACTGCCAGGTCTTATTAAAAGAGGAAATTATGCTGGACAAAAACTTTATACTTTATACCAGAAAATCACAGGTGACTTCAGAGTAAAACAGCTTGCAAGATTTTTGCTGTAGCCTGGCTTCTTAAATAGGATTTGACTAGGCAAGGTGGTTTTTTTTTTATTTAAAATAAATAAATAAATAAATATTCAGAATTAAAAACCTAAGCCCTAATTTACTCAAATGTTGCCGTGTGTTTTACCATGTTAGAGTAGCTACATTGTAAAATAAATAAATAATAAATAAATAAATAAACAAACAAACAAATCTTGAAGAGAGGTTGTCATTTATTATTATGATAATTATCATTAAACATATTTCTAGACATTACTACTAATTATTATTACAATTTATGAATGTCAAGCTAGAAATAGTCTTACTCTATTGGCAAATAATGTTGTTTATTTCAAGTGTATATGTCTGGAAAGTAGCAAACATATCTGCCAACACAATAACTTGAAAAGTTTCTAGAAATATGCGTAATAACCTATTATTCCTTGGACAATAATTTCATAATGAAAAATAACACACACACACACACACATACATATATATATATATATATATATATATATATATATATATATATATATATATATATTTAAATATATATATATATATATATATATATATATATTTAAATATATATATATATATATATATACACACACACATACACACACACACACACACATACATATATCTGTATCTCTCTCTCTCTCTCTCTCTCTCTCTCTCTCTCTCTCTCTCTCTATATATATATATATATATATATATATATATATATATATATATATATTTATTATCATGCAGCCGGGTGGAATCTTTAATTGTTTTTTTAATGGCTAGACTTCTTAATCTGGCTACATCCCTTGTTTTTATGGGGAGAGAAAAAAAAATAACAAGTATTTGTATGTTAAGCGTATTTCAGTAAAGTATTTCAGTAAAGCCATTGAACCACAGTGAGTTATTAAGATAGCTATATCTCCATCTGCTGGATCTAACAATACTTTAAAGAAGACTGTCTGTTTATTAACATAGTTTAAAGGTAAGTCCAGCATGCACTTTGCATTATACGTTACATGAGAAGACAAAATGTGTATTTTCTCTTGGACTTGGATTAAAGCTTTTGACTCCAGGGACAGAGTTACAAGCCATTGCTGCTTGGAAACTGTCATTTTAAGAGGTGCATGACATTGATTGTCCTGAATTTAAGAGGAACACTAAGGAGGAGATGCAAAGTCAGTGGGATTTGTAATCTCCAATTAAGAAATGCAAAAAGAGAACAGCAGCTCCCCAGGACTACCTACAAACTTGTTTTAGTGGTTGAAGCCCAGCGGCACTTTGAGCATATTAAAGTCTCTGTTTCTACTGAACTAAAACTCAAATTGCAAAAGACAATACCTGAATGAATGGCATTTTATTATCATTCTTCTTTAAAACATGTTTCAATAACAAAGTTATTAATGCCTTTTTGTGCTGTGTTATTATCCTTGTGTCTATTTCAGTGAGTACAGTTAAGCACCTGACTGGAACGAAGGTTTGGAAAAGCGCTGTGCATATAAAGATTACATACTTACTCTCAAATTTATAGAACTCTGATGTCACGGTAAAATGTTAGCTATAAAACCTGCATTCCAACGAAAAAATGAATCATTTTCTCCAAAACCCAAAGTCAAAACTGCAAACGATTCACATAACATAACTAAATTGCTAATAATGTCATCCAAAATAAACAAGCTACCTGACTAATTGTGCTGTCTGTGCAAGGGACAACGGTTGCCTAGCTTGTTGTTTTGAGCTGAGAGAATGTGCAAGGACATGGCTGCTAATTACAGCAAGGTTTGGAGCACGCACCTGTTCCACATCAGCACGTGCACGTACAGGTGGACAAATAGCATCCTTGCCTTAAACCTAAAATGCAAGGTAATCGAGCTCAGATAATACAGACCATGCTACATTTGTAGAAATATGATTAACACTTTAGCATGTGCACCAAATATATCTTTCTAAACACATTTTAAACCATATTTGAGTCGAATCAACACAACAAGCAACTCTCGCTACTCAATTTCTTATTGTACACACTGAGCAAACGTGTATTTGGTGTAGTTCTGAACGTCTGGAAATGTCAATTACAAGTATAAATAAATAAATAAATAAATAAATAAAAACAATAACTTGGGTTTACTTGGCAGTGTAATGTATTTCCATAGATGAACCACAGGAATACGTCGCCTTTAAAAAAAAAAAGATGTCATGGGAGAGAGAGAAAAACATCGTGCAGAAATTGCAATGTTTGCAAACGTGTGACCTGCTTGCAAGAAAAAAATGCTCAGTGCTTGATCACTGTCTAGAAGCACACTGTGCACTGATATTCATACCTACGTCTTTCTGACAGTTTAATAAATGCCTCATCACGTCAACATTTCATTTTGTGACTTTCACGTCGTGCATGTTCCTAGTTCTTAGCCAGGTACAATTTAACTAAGCAGCCTCATCATCAGGTACGAGAATTCCTTCCTTCCTTGATTTATAGCACTAGATGAATACGCACCTGGTGAACTGAACATCTGCCGAAAGCCCATCGGTGACTTTCGAACACTTCCTCTGAGGCATGATACTCATTACCAGTCAGAGAGAAAGTCCCAGAGTCGAAGCGGAACAGTGGGTTTTGACATTTATATCATGGCGTACATTTCATAATAATATTTATAACAACTGTACTACAAAAAGGTGACTTACTTAGTTTCTTCAAAATATTTTCATAGGAGACAAGAATTTCTTGCAGAAGTTGCAATGTTGGCAAAGAAACTTCTGAATGTGACTCGCTTGCAAAAAAAATTGCTCAGTGCTTGATCACTGTCTCAGAGCTAAAACATGCTGAGGCAGCACAGCCAGTGGAGAAATCACAGGAGAAACCAGGAAAATAGTACACCGTAATCATGGCAACTGTAGGTCTCTCTCCGTGTGACAGATTAACAAATGCCTGAGGCTAGCATGTCAACTTTTTTAATTTGTGTAATACAGTAATGAGACATTTGTTTAAGTTAAAACTGTTTTTTTTAAATGTGCAAAGCAAATTCAAACTAATAAAAAATATACAATACTCTTTGTAATTCTTGGCACCACCTGCCCTAAATAAAAGTGTGTAATTAAAATGTAGAACAACTGCAAGTGGAGATATAACTTGAAAGCCTCAAACTTTGACATTATACAAGGTAGTTTTTTGGGGGTTTTTTCACAGTATGTCTTTTTTTTTTTCCTTTACCCCCAGTCTATGGCTAGAAGTGTATTTCCCAATCTGTCATGGTGTATTATCACTTCTGATCACTTCTACTGTATGTGTTCAAATATAGAGAGAATTACTTCCCAGCTTATTGTAGACTCTTCCCCTAGTATTACTTAACATTACGGTTAATTATCCCCTGACCTTTCTCTGCTCACAGCCGCTAGGAGAAATAGTTTGATGGTGCACAGGCAGGTTTCAGAGTAATGCACCCCTAAACATGGCACAAACCAACATCTCTCCACTCTGTCGAAGATTTAAAACCGATAACCTGTTTCCCAACACTTCAAAAACAATACATACAGGTCTATTTTGAATAGAATAACAGATAAACATCAAATTAATTTTGACATTTGACTTCTGTCAAGTACATTGTGTTAGGGGGCTACATGTCTGCCATGTATACAAGACATTGTTGTGACCCCATTGATTTTAAGCTCCAATACAGTACCAAGAGTGACGTGATCCGAAAAGTCAGAAAAGACCTAACTACAACACAGATTTTGTGTTGTTTTAAGTTTATTCATTCCCAATGGAGCAGTTGGATGTTTTTGCATATCCAAACTAGTGGCTCAGAGCACAAGGTCAGCCATTGTGCATTCCCAATGGAGTAGTTTAACAATCCAACAGTAGCTTTCTGGGAATCCTAGTATTTGAACTCACAATTGTTCAGTCCAGGGAGGTTAAAGGATTTTCTCTCATAGTAGATGAAAATGAAATAACAGCGTGGCCACCAAAGCTGAGGACATACACCGATCAGCCGTAACATTAAAATCACTGACAGGTGAAGTGAATAGCATTGATTATCTCGTTACAATGGTACCTGTCAAAGCGTGGGATATATTAGGCAGCAGGTGAACAGTCAATTTCTAAAGCTAATGTGTTGGAAGCAGGAAAAATGGGCAAGTATAAGGTCCTGAGAAACTTTTACAAGGGCCAAACTGTGATGACTAGACTATTGGGTCAGAGCAAGTCCAAAACGGCAGGCCTTGTGGGGTGTTCCTGGTATGCAGTGGGTAGTACCGACCAAAAGTGGTTGACCCATGTCTACTGCTGAAAGCATCTTCAATGGGCATGGGAACATCAGAACTGGACCAAGGAGCAATGTAAGAAGGTGGCTTGGTCTGATGAATGACGTTTTCCTTTACAACCCCAATTCCAAAAAAGTTGGGACACTGGGTGAAGTGTAAATAAAAACCGAATGCAATGATTTGTAAATCTCATAAACCCATATGTTATTCACAATAGAACATAGAAAACATATCAAATGTTTAAACTGAGTAAATGTACCATTTTAAGAAAAAATAAGGTAATTATGAATTTGATGGCCACAACACATCTCAAAAAAGTTGGGACGGGGGGCAACAAAAGGCTGGAAAAGTAAGTGTTACTAAAAGGAAATACCAAGAGGAACATTTTGCAACTAATTAGATTAATTGGCAACAGGTCAGTAACATGACTGTGTATAAAAAAAAAAGTATCTTAGAGAGGCAGAGTCTGTCAGAAGTAAAGATGGGATAGAAGCATATGTTGCTCTAAAACTTGTATATACCTTTCAGCATTGATGCTGCCTTTCCAGATGTGTAAGCTGCCCATTCCATAGGCACTAATGCACTCCCATACCATCAGAGATGCAGGTTTTTGAACGAAGTGCTGAAAAAAAGCCAGATGGTCCCTCTCCTCTATAGTCCTCTTTAGTTTAGAGGACGCGGCGTCCATGGTTTCCAAAAAGAATTTCACATTTCAATTCGTCTGACCACAGAACAGTTTTCCACGTTCCCTCAGTCCATTGTAAATGAGCTTTGTCCCAGAGAAGACGGAGGCATTTCTGGATCATGTTCATATGGCTTCTTCTTTGCATGATAGAGCTTTAACCAGCATTTGTGGATGGCACGGTGAACTGTGTTCACAGACAATGAGTTCTGGAGGTGTTTCTGAGCCCATGCAGTGATTTCCATTACAGAACCATGCCTGTTTTTAATGCAGTGCCACCTGAGGGCCCGAAGATCACGGGCATGCAGTATTGATCTTCACCTTGTCTCTTGTGCACAGAGATTTTTCCAGCCTTTTGTTGCCCAGTCCCTACTTTTTGAGACGTGTTGCGGCCATCAAATATCCTCAGTTCAAACATCTGAAATGTTTTCTATGTTCTATTGTGAATAACATATGGGTTTATGAGACTTGCAAATCATTGCATTGTTTTTATTTACATTTTACACAGTGTCCCAACTTTTTTTGGAATTGGGGTTGTACATCATGCGCACGGCCGGGTGCGTGTACGTCACATACCTCAGGAAGAGATGGCACCAGGATGCACTATGAAAAGGCGGCAAGCCGGTGGAGGCAGTGTGATGCTCTGATCAATATTCTGCTGTGAAACATTGGGTCCTGGGTCTGTACCACCTACCTAAACATTGTTGCAGACCAAGTCCCATGGCAACGGTATTCCCTAACGGCAGTGACCTCTTTCAGCAACTTTCCGCAACACTGCAAAAATTGTTCAGGAATGGATTGAGGAACATGACAGAGTGTTCAAGGTGTTGACTTGGCCTCTAAATTCCTCAGATCTCAATTTGCTCAAGCATCTGTGGAACGTGCTAGACAAATGAGTCCGATCCATGGAGGCCCCACCTCACAACTAACAGGACTTGAAGGATTCTGTTGCTAATTTCTTGGTGCCAGATACCACAGCACACCTTCAGATTTCCTGTGGCAGCATAAGAAGGACCTACACAATATTAGACAGGTGGCTTTAATGTTATGGCTGATCGGTCGGTGTACATGTGTGGTGTAGTATTCAAATTTCAGAATCATCATCTAAGTGAATTACTAAAATATTCCTTAATAAACATGAGCATAGATGAGTTTTGCTTGAAACGCTAAATCAAGAATGTGTTACCTTAAATGAAGTATAATGTAGGCCTTAAAGCAAAATATATATTCAGTTAAACCATGTCAGAAAAACTAATTATGGCAGGACCTCTGCCTTTTTTCATCATTTAAATTTGTGATTTGTTTCAGATAAATATAAATTATTTATTATTTTTACAATCATAAAATACAGTATATTGAAAAATCTTTGTAGACATGGGCCTTTTAGTTCCAGTGAAGGGAAATTGTAAAGCTACAGCATACAAAAAGATTCTATACAATTATGTGCTTCCAACTTTGTGGTTAAAGTTTGGGGAAGACCTACATATGGGTGTGAAGGTAAGGTGTCCATTTAATTTTGGCCATATCGTGTACTTGCTTTGCACTACAGTATCATTTCTGTTAATGCATACAAGCTTTCAAGGGAATTTTTCCCCATGTATCAACACTATTTTGAAAGCCACAGAAATAGAATTTGTCATTTATTTGATTTTTTTGTTGATGACAGCCAAACTGGGCACCT
Organism: Ictalurus furcatus; assembly: GCF_023375685.1. NCBI lineage: Eukaryota > Metazoa > Chordata > Actinopteri > Siluriformes > Ictaluridae > Ictalurus > Ictalurus furcatus. Next base: position 27,727,453 of record NC_071255.1, on the reverse strand, counting down.
TTATTAAAAGAATGAGATGGAGGGTTGAGAACAGGTTCTGCTTTCAGTCACTAACACAGAACCTTAACAGCTGACCCACTTCTCCATTTCCTCTGCAGTATGAAAACGGCAAAAACTGCTAATATATAATAAAGAACTCAAAAGAGCATACTTAAATGTTTCAAATAAGCACTTTAACAAACATATAGACCAAAAAACTGGCCAATGTACCACAGTTGAAGAAATTAACAGTCCTACGTCAAAACTGAACAGACAAATGAGACAAGAAGTGAATGATTTTCTAATATATTCATCATTATTCCCCGAGAACATGGTTCAAGTTTCAATATTTTGATTTTTTATGCTTTTTAAATGTAAAGGCTTTCAAACATGGTTAAAAGGAGAGCCTAAAATCTCATCGTCCATAAACACTGATAAAGAATGCAACATAAAAATTCTTTGACATTGGACCAGGACACAGCAATTCAAAAAGTCGTTATCCTTGTTTGACCTGTTGGCTTTCCTTTTGTAAGAGTTCTTGTTTCTTCTCAAAATACAATTTAGTCAAGTATTCATCTGGAGTGATACCGGCTTCCTTGAGCTCCACCATGATCTTCTCCAGCTTCCCCAAGGACTTGACACCCCTCACCTTACGGCCAGTAATGTACAGCGTGAAACGTTTAAAGTCCATGAGCTCACAGGAGTCCAGCAGGCAAAGGTTCTTCACACTCTGGCTCTTGTCCAGTTTAGGGAAGAAGGTCAGGCCTGACATTCTCTCCAGCTGTGTGAGGCTCACCTGGTACTCCTTCAGCTGATGCTTGAAACTGACAGGAGCATTCGGCACTACAAAGGCGCCGAGAGCCAGCACATCAGATGAATGATCTTTCCTCGCAAGGATCACTTTGTAAAGATGAGTGGGTACGGCCACGTCATCTTTTCCAATCAGCTGATTGAGTCATGTGTGGAACATCGAGGAAAGATTAAATCAGATTTCATTCATAAACATGTGCTAGTTTTATTAAGAATAAATAGCAGGACTAAGCTTTTCATTCACACTTGAACAAACTGCACAAGGTGTGTCCACTTTACGTCAAATATAATATCGTTATATATATATATATATATATAATTAACAATAATCATCCACTAAGCATTTGGAGGAAGTCATCAGAACTTCTAACACGTTCTCCCCAATAGTCCCGGAGAAACCACACTGGCAAAGCCACTTCATTCCACAAAGGCACCAGGGAAATAAGGGACGTATCTAAGCTACAGTCTCTCCTAGGGCCCTGAGTGTGCACAGATCAAGGTAACATGGCTCCTGTCGCTGCCAATTTATGATACACACTAGCCCTGGGGGTAGCTGTCTATGTCGATTTAGCCTTAACGGAAAGCCAACTCTTTCCCTGGCCAGCTGGAGTTCCTCCCATGTCTCACACAGAGCAGAGGACAAACACAAGTTTACAGACCACTCTACAGCCACTTCAAGATCTAAACTTTTGTTAATAATAATATTGTGTGTGTGTGTGTATGTGTGTGTGTATATATATATATATATATATATTATATATATATATATATGCCATGATGTCACTTCTGGGTGCAAGAATATTATTCTTTATTATTACATGAAGATTTATACATTCATGGTATAGATCATATGTCATCATGTCAAACTTCTAAGTACTATATTAAGTGAAATAATTGTTCATTCTGCCTTCTTGTAGATTGAACACTTACTTTGTAGTCACTTGTTAATGGCACTTTGTAATTTTTACCCTCTTTACACCTTTTGGTATTTTGTACTTTACCTCTGGTGATACTTACTTACATGTTGCTACCTAGCAACAAGTGAATTTCCCTCCAGGTATCAATACATCTTATATTACCTATATACATCTTATATTATTATCATTTAACACACACACACACACACACACACACACACACACACACACATACATATACATACATAATATATAAAATGTGTGTATATAATATTAAAAAGCTTTATCATGGTTTTTGGGCAGTAAGAAGCTACTATTATGCACACTGCCTTAAAAACTAATCAGCCAAACAACCATGTAACATCCATGTCCACCCAGTCTGCTCGGAGACATCTGGTACAGATATTTATTAGAATTCAGTTTGTGCAGCTGTAAATAGTCACTCTCAGAGTTTACACTGAAGTGTGATAGGCCTCCAAGTCTTCCATTACAACCTCAGGTAGGCTTTTCTAATACAAAACACAACTTTACTTTGGGCAAGAAATACTGTGATAATACGTTCAGTAGAGTATATGAAGTGCCATTGTAAAAGCCCCGGGCAATGCACAAGTGTACTGCTGACATCTACTGGTCCTGTGCTGGAATCAAATCATTACACTGAAAACAGAAACTAAAAAAAAAACAAAAGAAAAACTGGGCTACATATTTGTGACACAAAGGTGGATAATTTGACCTGGCATGATGATCCAGAATATTTTATACGTGCAATTTTACATCACATGTAGATATAGCAAACGTTTTATAGCATGATATGTTTTAAGGTTTTAGAATATAAGTCCTTTGTATGATTACAAGAAATCAGCCAAAGAGTAGCACCATTTAATGTAATTATTCAATATATTTCTATATTTTTAAAAGAATAAAAAAAATAAAGGAGTTTTGAGTTTAATTTCCATAACGCTTCCACAAGGCGTGGGACACCCTGGATGGGGTGCTAATCCATCACAGGGCACATTCACACACTACGGACAGTTGGAAATGCCGACAGCACATGTCTTTGAACCGTGGGGGGAAACCGGAGTACCCGGAGGAAAGCCGAATTTCATTTAATGAACACAATTTATAATAAGGTCACATGCTAATTAAACACCAAGTAAACTACATGCTTAACACTAATTTGCCCAACGTACCGATTTCATGAGGCCAAATACTGATGAACCATATGAACTGTTAACATCCAATCAAATGTAGTTTCAATTAAACAGAGTCATTATTGTTCATCTGGTTAAATCTCGTTGTTTTTCCTCATATAAAGGAAGTGATGATTCGTGTTGCTGAAGTACTGACAATACCCATCGTTTATCATATTGCAATGTATTTTATTCTCTAGATCATACTGCCCAACCCTACCTAAGGCCTAAATAAAAAAATTAATACATTTTTAAAAATTATTAACTTAGTGGGGAAAGAACTGACACCAATTTTTACTTGTTCACCATTTGTGGGAGGAAAAAAAAAAAAGACTTTAATGAGTAGAAGATGTACACTGAAACACCATTTGCATGGCTAGTGTAATGTCACCAGAACATCTATCCATCCATCCATCCATCCATCTTCTACCGCTTACTCCTTTTCAGGGTCACGGGGAAACCTGGAGCCTATCCCAGGGAGCATCGGGCACAAGGCAGGGTACACCCTGGACAGGGTGCCAATCCATCGCAGGGCACAATCACATACGCACTCACATACCCATTCATACACTACGGACACTTTAGACACGCCAATCAGCCTACCATGTATGTCTTTGGACTGGGGGAGGGAACCAGAGTACCCGGAGGAAACCCCCGCAGCACGGGGAGAACAAGCAAGCTCCGCACACACATGGCCCCGGCGGGACTCGAACCCCGGGTCACCAGAAATAAACAAATAAAGAAATGGCAAAAAGGTCTTTTTCTAATTAATTTACTTTTCCAGGACACTGTCATGAGAGCTTCGCTTCTCTCTACGAGAGTGCACCATGTTCATGTACCTGATAAGAGACGGTTTTCTTTTTATCCTCTCCTACGTATGGAAGAGTAAGAGGTCCTGAAATTACCCACACATCTCTGAACCTCTCTGTCAGCTCTCTGCAATACATCTCCAACCTTAAAAGAAGACATATCTGTTAATACGTGTATGCAGAAATGTACCGATTTCTCTTTCTCCAGCTGTAACCAGATGTTGCTCATTACCTGTTCCAGAAACCGGCGTTGTTTTCATAATTCTGTGGGATGATATTAGACAGATAGAAAGTCTCCACCATCGATTGCTGTTCAAAGATAAACAAGTTTACACTGACATGATCGAGCACAAGCTATATTTATGAGGCTGTGTATTCTGGAATACTGAACAAAATTAAATTTCATTTAGGCTTTTATTCCTCTGTATATTAAACACTCTATAACTGCAATATTGCTGGGTTGTAAAGGAAATATATAATCTGATCTAGGCTGATTTTGTTTGACAATCACTGAGATAACAGTTTATGAGAATAAATGTTGCCTTGCCTCTGAAAATTTATTGTCGCCAGCTGGTGCCATGTGTCCTCGAGACCAGCCGCTGCCGAGGTAGTCTTCATTGTGTGCTGTGAACAGCTCAGGGACGTCAGGGTCTGGCTTGAATTTGCAGTGCTTTCTGTCTGCTTTTCCTAGTAAATTACAGCAAGTGAACAATCAAAAGTGAATTTGATTTGTTTGCTTGAAATGTTGTCAATTTGCTAAAGTCATGATGTAGGTGAGTCATATCTGGATAAATGATACAGCCAAAGGGTTGTGGACACCTGACCATCACACCCATATGTGGGTCTTCTCCAAGGACGATGACAGTTATAGTTACATTTAAATAGCACTTTTCTAGACACTCAAAGCACTTTACACAGTATGCATGGGGGGGTGTCTGCTTAACCTCCACCAATGTGTAGCATCCCCACCTGGATGATGCGATAGTAGCCATAGTGCGCCAGAACCACACCACACACCAGCTATTAGTGGAGCGGAGAGTAATGTAGCCAGTTCAGAGATGGAGATTATTAGGGGGCCATCATAGAAAAGGGCCAATGGGGGAATTTCACCAGGACACCCGGGTTATACCCCTACTCTTTTACGATAAGTGTCCTGGGATTTTTAATGACTGCAGAGAGTCAGGACCTCGGTTGTAATTACTTATGTACTTGTGCTTTTTTTTGTTTTTTACTTTTAATAAATTTGCAAAGATTTCAAACAAACTTCTTTCACGTTGTCATTATCGGGTATTGTTTGTAGAATTTTGAGGAAAATAATGAATTTAATCCATTTTGGAATAAGGCTGCAACATAAAAAAATGTGGAAAAAGTGAAGCGCTGTGAATACTTTCCAGATGCACTGTAAGTCTCCATATATAACACTTTTTAACAAAATGTCTTCCAAAATGTTTCACACTTAGTTTATATTACATTATATATATATATATATATATATATATATATATATATATATATATATATATATATATATATGGATATCCAGATATCCTTTAAGAACGCCTTTGACAGAAGAAGAATATATGGAAATCATTCTCATGACTGGATCAGGAAGCTGTTGCAAGGTTGTGATGGACTTTATCAGAAAACGTGGCAAACACATCACCCATGACACCAAACTTTCCAAACTTATTAACAAATTCAAAAAGACTGGAAGTGCTGCGGACCGAAGCGGACAGAAGCGCACAACCACGAACATCCACCGACGAAGGCACAACCGACGTGGAACTGGCAAACACAATGCCCCTGTATGAAGACTTTTAGGACACACTGTAGTGTATTTCTACATATTTGGACCAATTAACCATAAGAGAATATGAATGTTGTATGTATACGTATGTAATTTTTTAAAATTAGTTATCAATACATAAATATCAACTATAATCATTTAGTAATTTACTGAGTCCTGGCTCTACATGCTCGAATGATTTTTGGCAGAGGTTTCTTTATCTTTTTTTGTGTATAAACATATGTATATACACATTTGTATTTTTTGCGTTTATTTTTCTTTTCAGTGAAACCGAACCAAAGAGAAACTCTGATCAAGACTCGGTAAACAGACTACTAGATGAGACTGAATAAAAGTGAAACTGATACTTTTGGTTTTGTGAGCTAATTAGTTTGGTTTATGACTGTTCATAATTAAGCAAATCAAAAGCACATTGGATGAGGGTTGTGGACGAGGAGACGAGGCTGAAAATGAATTGCTCAGAAACATGGCCAGCATTGACGACACAGCTGGTGCTAAATAAATGAATAAATAATCAAATAAAATAAAGCATTTTGAATACGGTATCCAGGATTTATGTCCTTCGGCTCAAATTGCGCCTCACAGATCAGTTAAGCAGGCTCCAGCCGCAGTTTGGTTGATTCAGGGTCAAATCACACTGTTAAACCGCACTGGAGTTCAACTGAAAGCGAACCAGACCAGCTGTCTCGGGCAGTCTTATAATGGCTGCTTTGATGAGATTGCTACGTTCTCATTTGCCTGAACAAACCAGACTCATCATGAAAACTCACCAGGGTTCGATTCAAACCGACTGAACGAACTCTTAGTGGTGCAGGCCAGGTGAAACTTTGCTAGTACACTAAGCTTGCTGCCAAAAGAGAGACTTCACTATGGATTATGTCTTACATAAAGACAGTCACGGTTCTGAACGTGTTTGCTGCAAATAACAGTGACAAACCCAACAAAGAAAGAAGACGTCATTTCTTCAACGGTGCAGACAGACCTTTGTACTTTCTTCCCATGACCATTTCCATATTATTCAAATGCAACCTTGTCTCATAATAAAATACACAACGCCACCTCTTAGTGCACTCTGGTCCCTGCTTCACCACATTTCTTTAGATTTTTGTTCATGTTACGCATGCTGGTACAGTCAGACTCAAATGAATAATGGCTTGAATTCAATTGGAAACAGGTTTTCTGCTGTCCAGGCTGTAGGAAGTCTTTCAGGACACTCAGGGAGCTTTCTTAACCATGTGTGTGTATGAGTATGAGATATATATATATATATATATATATATATATATATATATATATATATATATATATATATGTATATATATATGGTGTAACACAACTTACCAAGTAGTTTTTCATCAGATAGGTGTTCAGCCACCCATCTCGGGGTCCTTCGGCTCTGATCGTATGACAAAATGTGGTTGGTGTAGTATCTGGCCTCAGCGCCATCCTCAGGGAGCCCATAGAGCTTAATGAGTCTCTGTGCTGTACTCTCTGTGGAGAAAACACACACACAGGGGGGGCGGGGGGGGGGTAAGATGGGGGAAGGGAGGGGGGGTGAGATGGGGTGAGATGGGGGAAGGGGGGGGGGGGGGTGAGATGGGGGAAGGGGGGGGGGGGGTGAGATGGGGGAAGGGGGGGGGGGGTGAGATGGGGGAAGGGGGGGGGGGGTGAGATGGGGGGGGGTGAGATGGGGGAAGGGGGGTGAGATGGGGGAAGGGGGGGGACGGTTTATTGGCCAAGCAAAATCTCACC